>NW_027463876.1:0-127228 GCF_050947455.1 Rhinoderma darwinii
CCAATAGGTGGCGCTGTTCTCCACTATACTGCTATTACATAGAACCTTCCAATAGGTGGCGCTGTCCTCCACTATACTGCTATTACATAGAACCTTCCAATAGGTGGCGCTGTCCTCCACTATACTGCTATTACATAGACCCATCCACTATACTGCTATTACATAGAACCTTCCAATAGGTGGCGCTGTCCTCCACTATACTGCTGTTACATAGAACCTTCCAATAGGTGGCGCTGTTCTCCACTATACTGCTATTACATAGAACCTTCCAATAGGTGGCGCTGTCCTCCACTATACTGCTATTACATAGAACATTCCAATAGGTGGCGCTGTCCTCCACTATACTGCTATTACATAGAACCTTCCAATAGGTGGCGCTGTCCTCCACTATACTGCTATTACATAGAACATTCCAATAGGTGGCGCTGTCCTCCACTATACTGCTATTACATAGAACCTTCCAATAGGTGGCGCTGTCCTCCACTATACTGCTATTACATAGAACATTCCAATAGGTGGCGCTGTCCTCCACTATACTGCTATTACATAGAACCTTCCAATAGGTGGCGCTGTCCTCCACTATACTGCTATTACATAGAACATTCCAATAGGTGGCGCTGTCCTCCACTATACTGCTATTACATAGAACCTTCCAATAGGTGGCGCTGTCCTCCACTATACTGCTATTACATAGAACCTTCCAATAGGTGGCGCTGTCCTCCACTATACTTCTATTACATAGAACATTCCAATAGGTGGCGCTGTCCTCCACTATACTGCTATTACATAGAACCTTCCAATAGGTGGCGCTGTCCTCCACTATACTGCTATTACATAGAACATTCCAATAGGTGGCGCTGTCCTCCACTATACTGCTATTACATAGAACATTCCAATAGGTGGCGCTGTCCTCCACTATACTGCTATTACATAGAACATTCCAATAGGTGGCGCTGTCCTCCACTATACTGCTATTACATAGATCCTTCCAATATGTGGCGCTGTCCTCCACTATACTGCTATTACATAGACCCATCCACTATACTGCTATTACATAGAACCTTCCAATAGGTGGCGCTGTCCTCCACTATACTGCTATTACATAGAACCTTCCAATAAGTGGCGCTGTCCTCCACTATACTGCTATTACATAGACCCATCCACTATACTGCTATTACATAGAACCTTCCAATAGGTGGCGCTGTCCTCCACTATACTGCTCTTACATAGAACATTCCAATAGGTGGCGCTGTCCTCCACTATACTGCTATTACATAGAACCTTCCAATAGGTGGCAGTGTCCTCCACTATACTGCTCTTACATAGATTATTCCAATAGGTGGCACTGTCCTCCACTATACTGCTATTACATAGAACATTCCAATAGGTGGTGCTGTCCTCCACTATACTGCTATTACATAGAACCTTCCAATAGGTGGCGCTGTCCTCCACTATACTGCTATTACATAGAACCTTTCAATAGGTGGCGCTGTCCTCCACTATACTGCTATTACATAGAACCTTCCAATAAGTGGCGCTGTCCTCCACTATACTGCTAATACATAGACCCATCCACTATACTGCTATTACATAGAACCTTCCAATAGGTGGCGCTGTCCTCCACTATACTGCTATTACATAGAACCTTCCAATAGGTGGCGCTGTTCTCCACTATACTGCTATTACATAGAACCTTCCAATAGGTGGTACTGTCCTCCACTATACTGCTATTACATAGAACATTCCAATAGGTGGCGCTGTCCTCCACTATACTGCTATTACATAGAACCTTCCAATAGGTGGCGCTGTCCTCCACTATACTGCTATTATATAGACCCATCCACTATACTGCTATTACATAGAACCTTCTAATATGTGGCGCTCTCCTCCACTATACTGCTATTACATAGAACATTCCAATAGGTGGCGCTGTTCTCCACTATACTGCTATTACATAGAACCTTCCAATAGGTGGCGCTATCCTCCACTATACTGCTATTACATAGAACATTCCAATAGGTGGCGCTGTCCTCCACTATACTGCTATTACATAGAACCTTCCAATAGGTGGCACTGTCCTCCACTATACTGCTATTACATAGAACCTTCCAATAGGTGGCGCTGTTCTCCACTATACTGCTATTACATAGAACCTTCCAATAGGTGGCGCTATCCTCCACTATACTGCTATTACATAGAACATTCCAATAGGTGGCGCTGTTCTCCACTATACTGCTATTACATAGAACCTTCCAATAGGTGGCGCTATCCTCCACTATACTGCTATTACATAGAACATTCCAATAGGTGGCGCTGTCCTCCACTATACTGCTATTACATAGAACCTTCCAATAGGTGGCACTGTCCTCCACTATACTGCTATTACATAGAACCTTCCAATAGGTGGCGCTGTTCTCCACTATACTGCTATTACATAGAACCTTCCAATAGGTGGCGCTGTCCTCCACTATACTGCTATTACATAGAACATTCCAATAGGTGGCGCTGTCCTCCACTATACTGCTATTACATAGAACCTTCCAATAGGTGGCGCTGTCCTCCACTATACTGCTATTACATAGAACATTCCAATAGGTGGCGCTGTCCTCCACTATACTGCTATTACATAGAACATTCCAATAGGTGCCGCTGTTCTCCACTGTACTGCTATTACATAGAACCTTCCAATAGGTGGCGCTGTTCTCCACTGTACTGCTATTACATAGAACCTTCCAATAGGTGGGGCTATCCTCAACTATACTGCTATTACATAGAATATTCCAATAGGTGGCGCTGTCCTCCACTATACTGCTATTACATAGAACCTTCCAATAGGTGGTGCTGTCCTCCACTATACTGCTATTACATAGAACCTTCCAATATGTGGCACTGTCCTCCACTATACTGCTATTACATAGAACATTCCAATAGGTGGCGCTGTCCTCCACTATACTGCTATTACATAGAACCTTCCAATAGGTGGCGCTGTCCTCCACTATACTGCTATTACATAGAACCTTCCAATAGGTGGCGCTGTCCTCCACTATACTGCTATTGCATAGAACATTCCAATAGGTGGCGCTGTCCTCCACTATAATGCTATTACATAGAACCTTCCAATAGGTGGCGCTGTCCTCCACTATACTGCTATTACATAGAACCTTCCAATAGGTGGCGCTGTCCTCCACTATACTGCTCTTACATAGAACATTCCAATAGGTGGCGCTGTCCTCCACTATACTGCTATTACATAGAACATTCCAATAGGTGGCGCTGTCCTCCACTATACTGCTATTACATAGAACCTTCCAATAGGTGGCGCTGTCCTCCACTATACTGCTATTACATAGAACCTTCCAATAGGTGGCGCTGTCCTCCACTATACTGCTATTACATAGAACATTCCAATAGGTGGCGCTGTCCTCCACTATACTGCTATTACATAGAACCTTCCAATAGGTGGCGCTGTCCTCCACTATACTGCTCTTACATAGAACATTCCAATAGGTGGCGCTGTCCTCCACTATACTGCTATTACATAGAACCTTCCAATAGGTGGCAGTGTCCTCCACTATACTGCTCTTACATAGATTATTCCAATAGGTGGCGCTGTCCTCCACTATACTGCTATTACATAGAACATTCCAATAGGTGGTGCTGTCCTCCACTATACTGCTATTACATAGAACCTTCCAATAGGTGGCGCTGTCCTCCACTATACTGCTATTACATAGAACCTTTCAATAGGTGGCGCTGTCCTCCACTATACTGCTATTACATAGAACCTTCCAATAAGTGGCGCTGTCCTCCACTATACTGCTAATACATAGACCCATCCACTATACTGCTATTACATAGAACCTTCCAATAGGTGGCGCTGTCCTCCACTATACTGCTATTACATAGAACCTTCCAATAGGTGGCGCTGTTCTCCACTATACTGCTATTACATAGAACCTTCCAATAGGTGGTACTGTCCTCCACTATACTGCTATTACATAGAACATTCCAATAGGTGGCGCTGTCCTCCACTATACTGCTATTACATAGAACCTTCCAATAGGTGGCGCTGTCCTCCACTATACTGCTATTATATAGACCCATCCACTATACTGCTATTACATAGAACCTTCTAATATGTGGCGCTCTCCTCCACTATACTGCTATTACATAGAACATTCCAATAGGTGGCGCTGTTCTCCACTATACTGCTATTACATAGAACCTTCCAATAGGTGGCGCTATCCTCCACTATACTGCTATTACATAGAACATTCCAATAGGTGGCGCTGTCCTCCACTATACTGCTATTACATAGAACCTTCCAATAGGTGGCACTGTCCTCCACTATACTGCTATTACATAGAACCTTCCAATAGGTGGCGCTGTTCTCCACTATACTGCTATTACATAGAACCTTCCAATAGGTGGCGCTATCCTCCACTATACTGCTATTACATAGAACATTCCAATAGGTAGCGCTGTCCTCCACTATACTGCTATTAAATAGAACCTTCCAATAGGTGGCGCTGTTCTCCACTGTACTGCTGTTACATAGAACCTTCCAATAGGTGGCGCTGTCCTCCACTATACTGCTATTACATAGAACATTCCAATAGGCGGTGCTGTCCTCCACTATACTGCTATTACATAGAACCTTCCAATAGGTGGCGCTGTCCTCCACTATACTGCTATTACATAGAACCTTCCAATAGGTGGCGCTGTCCTCCACTATACTGCTATTACATAGAACATTCCAATAGGTGGCGCTGTCCTCCACTATAATGCTATTACATAGAACCTTCCAATAGGTGGCGCTGTCCTCCACTATACTGCTATTACATAGAACATTCCAATAGGTGGCGCTGTCCTCCACTATACTGCTATTACATAGAACATTCCAATAGGTGCCGCTGTTCTCCACTGTACTGCTATTACATAGAACCTTCCAATAGGTGGCGCTGTTCTCCACTGTACTGCTATTACATAGAACCTTCCAATAGGTGGGGCTATCCTCAACTATACTGCTATTACATAGAATATTCCAATAGGTGGCGCTGTCCTCCACTATACTGCTATTACATAGAACCTTCCAATAGGTGGTGCTGTCCTCCACTATACTGCTATTACATAGAACCTTCCAATAGGTGGCGCTGTTCTCCACTATACTGCTATTACATAGAACCTTCCAATAGGTGGCGCTGTCCTCCACTATACTGCTATTACATAGAACATTTCAATAGGTGGCGCTGTCCTCCACTATACTGCTATTACATAGAACCTTTAAATAGGTGGCGCTGTCCTCCACTATACTGCTATTACATAGAACCTTCCAATAGGTGGCGCTGTCCTCCACTATACTGCTATTACATAGAACATTCCAATAGGTGGCGCTGTCCTCCACTATACTGCTATTACATAGAACCTTCCAATAGGTGGTGCTGTCCTCCACTATACTGCTATTACATAGAACATTCCAATAGGTGGCGCTGTTCTACATTGTACTGCTATTACATAGAACCTTCCAATAGGTGGCGCTGTTCTCCACTATACTGCTATTACATAGAACTTTCCAATAGGTGGCGCTGTTCTCCACTATACTGCTATTACATAGAACATTCCAATAGGTGGCGCTATCCTCCACTATACTGCTATTACATAGAACATTCCAATAGGTGGTGCTGTCCTCCACTATACTGCTATTACATAGAACCTTCCAATAGGTGGCGCTGTCCTCCACTATACTGCTATGACATAGAACCTTCCAATAGGTGGCGCTGTCCTCCACTATACTGCTATTACATAGAAGCTTCCAATAAGTGGCGCTGTCCTCCACTATACTGCTATTACATAGACCCATCCACTATACTGCTATTACATAGAACCTTCCAATAGATGGCGCTGTCCTCCACTATACTGCTATTACATAGAACCTTCCAATAGGTGGCGCTGTTCTCCACTATACTGCTATTACATAGAACCTTCCAATAGGTGGCGCTGTCCTCCACTATACTGCTATTACATAGAACCTTCCAATAGGTGGCGCTGTCCTCCACTATACTGCTATTACATAGACCCATCCACTATACTGCTATTACATAGAACCTTCCAATAGGTGGCGCTGTCCTCCACTATACTGCTGTTACATAGAACCTTCCAATAGGTGGCGCTGTTCTCCACTATACTGCTATTACATAGAACCTTCCAATAGGTGGCGCTGTCCTCCACTATACTGCTATTACATAGAACATTCCAATAGGTGGCGCTGTCCTCCACTATACTGCTATTACATAGAACCTTCCAATAGGTGGCGCTGTCCTCCACTATACTGCTATTACATAGAACATTCCAATAGGTGGCGCTGTCCTCCACTATACTGCTATTACATAGAACCTTCCAATAGGTGGCACTGTCCTCCACTATACTGCTATTACATAGAACCTTCCAATAGGTGGCGCTGTTCTCCACTATACTGCTATTACATAGAACCTTCCAATAGGTGGCGCTATCCTCCACTATACTGCTATTACATAGAACATTCCAATAGGTAGCGCTGTCCTCCACTATACTGCTATTAAATAGAACCTTCCAATAGGTGGCGCTGTTCTCCACTGTACTGCTGTTACATAGAACCTTCCAATAGGTGGCGCTGTCCTCCACTATACTGCTATTACATAGAACATTCCAATAGGCGGTGCTGTCCTCCACTATACTGCTATTACATAGAACCTTCCAATAGGTGGCGCTGTCCTCCACTATACTGCTATTACATAGAACCTTCCAATAGGTGGCGCTGTCCTCCACTATACTGCTATTACATAGAACATTCCAATAGGTGGCGCTGTCCTCCACTATAATGCTATTACATAGAACCTTCCAATAGGTGGCGCTGTCCTCCACTATACTGCTATTACATAGAACATTCCAATAGGTGGCGCTGTCCTCCACTATACTGCTATTACATAGAACATTCCAATAGGTGGCGCTGTCCTCCACTATACTGCTATTACATAGAACCTTCCAATAGGTGGCGCTGTCCTCCACTATACTGCTATTACATAGAACCTTCCAATAGGTGGCGCTGTCCTCCACTATACTGCTATTACATAGAACATTCCAATAGGTGGCGCTGTCCTCCACTATACTGCTATTACATAGAACCTTCCAATAGGTGGCGCTGTCCTCCACTATACTGCTATTACATAGAACATTCCAATAGGTGGCGCTGTCCTCCACTATACTGCTATTACATAGAACATTGCAATAGGTGGCGCTGTCCTCCACTATACTGCTATTACATAGAACATTCCAATAGGTGGCGCTGTCCTCCACTATACTGCTATTACATAGATCCTTCCAATATGTGGCGCTGTCCTCCACTATACTGCTATTACATAGACCCATCCACTATACTGCTATTACATAGAACCTTCCAATAGGTGGCGCTGTCCTCCACTATACTGCTATTACATAGAACCTTCCAATAAGTGGCGCTGTCCTCCACTATACTGCTATTACATAGACCCATCCACTATACTGCTATTACATAGAACCTTCCAATAGGTGGCGCTGTCCTCCACTGTACTGCTATTACATAGAACCTTCCAATAGGTTGCGCTGTTCTCCACTATACTGCTATTACATAGAACCTTCCAATAGGTGGCGCTGTCCTCCACTATACTGCTATTACATAGAACATTCCAATAGGTGGCGCTGTCCTCCACTATACTGCTATTACATAGAACCTTCCAATAGGTGGCGCTGTCCTCCACTATACTGCTATTACATAGACCCATCCACTATACTGCTATTACATAGAACCTTCCAATAGGTGGCGCTGTCCTCCACTATACTGCTATTACATAGAACATTCCAATAGGTGGCGCTGTTCTCCACTATACTGCTATTACATAGAACCTTCCATAGGTGGCGCTGTCCTCCACTATACTGCTATTACATAGAACATTCCAATAGGTGGCGCTGTCCTCCACTATACTGCTATTACATAGAACCTTCCAATAGGTGGCGCTGTCCTCCACTATACTGCTATTACATAGAACATTCCAATAGGTGGCGCTGTCCTCCACTATACTGCTATTACATAGAACCTTCCAATAGGTGGCGCTGTCCTCCACTATACTGCTATTACATAGAACATTCCAATAGGTGGCGCTGTCCTCCACTATACTGCTATTACATAGAACCTTCCAATAGGTGGCGCTGTCCTCCACTATACTGCTATTACATAGAACATTCCAATAGGTGGCGCTGTCCTCCACTATACTGCTATTACATAGAACCTTCCAATAGGTGGCGCTGTCCTCCACTATACTGCTATTACATAGAACCTTCCAATAGGTGGCGCTGTCCTCCACTATACTGCTATTACATAGAACATTCCAATAGGTGGCGCTGTCCTCCACTATACTGCTATTACATAGAACCTTCCAATAGGTGGCGCTGTCCTCCACTATACTGCTATTACATAGAACATTCCAATAGGTGGCGCTGTCCTCCACTATACTGCTATTACATAGAACATTCCAATAGGTGGCGCTGTCCTCCACTATACTGCTATTACATAGAACATTCCAATAGGTGGCGCTGTTCTCCACTATACTGCTATTACATAGAACCTTCCAATAGGTGGCGCTGTCCTCCACTATACTGCTATTACATAGAACATTTCAATAGGTGGCGCTGTCCTCCACTATACTGCTATTACATAGAACCTTTAAATAGGTGGCGCTGTCCTCCACTATACTGCTATTACAAAGAACCTTCCAATAGGTGGCGCTGTCCTCCACTATACTGCTATTACATAGAACATTCCAATAGGTGGCGCTGTCCTCCACTATACAGCTATTACATAGAACCTTGCAATAGGTGGTGCTGTCCTCCACTATACTGCTATTACATTGAACATTCCAATAGGTGGCGCTGTTTTACATTGTACTGCTATTACATAGAACCTTCCAATAGGTGGCGCTGTTCTCCACTATACTGCTATTACATAGAACTTTCCAATAGGTGGCGCTGTTCTCCACTATACTGCTATTACATAGAACATTCCAATAGGTGGCGCTATCCTCCACTATACTGCTATTACATAGAACATTCCAATAGGTGGTGCTGTCCTCCACTATACTGCTATTACATAGAACCTTCCAATAGGTGGCGCTGTCCTCCACTATACCTCTATGACATAGAACCTTCCAATAGGTGGCGCTGTCCTCCACTATACTGCTATTACATAGAAGCTTCCAATAAGTGGCGCTGTCCTCCACTATACTGCTATTACATAGACCCATCCACTATACTGCTATTACATAGAACCTTCCAATAGGTGGCGCTGTCCTCCACTATACTGCTATTACATAGAACCTTCCAATAGGTGGCGCTGTTCTCCACTATACTGCTATTACATAGAACCTTCCAATAGGTGGCGCTGTCCTCCACTATACTGCTATTACATAGAACCTTCCAATAGGTGGCGCTGTCCTCCACTATACTGCTATTACATAGACCCATCCACTATACTGCTATTACATAGAACCTTCCAATAGGTGGCGCTGTCCTCCACTATACTGCTGTTACATAGAACCTTCCAATAGGTGGCGCTGTTCTCCACTATACTGCTATTACATAGAACCTTCCAATAGGTGGCGCTGTCCTCCACTATACTGCTATTACATAGAACATTCCAATAGGTGGCGCTGTCCTCCACTATACTGCTATTACATAGAACCTTCCAATAGGTGGCGCTGTCCTCCACTATACTGCTATTACATAGAACATTCCAATAGGTGGCGCTGTCCTCCACTATACTGCTATTACATAGAACCTTCCAATAGGTGGCGCTGTCCTCCACTATACTGCTATTACATAGAACATTCCAATAGGTGGCGCTGTCCTCCACTATACTGCTATTACATAGAACCTTCCAATAGGTGGCGCTGTCCTCCACTATACTGCTATTACATAGAACATTCCAATAGGTGGCGCTGTCCTCCACTATACTGCTATTACATAGAACCTTCCAATAGGTGGCGCTGTCCTCCACTATACTGCTATTACATAGAACCTTCCAATAGGTGGCGCTGTCCTCCACTATACTTCTATTACATAGAACATTCCAATAGGTGGCGCTGTCCTCCACTATACTGCTATTACATAGAACCTTCCAATAGGTGGCGCTGTCCTCCACTATACTGCTATTACATAGAACATTCCAATAGGTGGCGCTGTCCTCCACTATACTGCTATTACATAGAACATTCCAATAGGTGGCGCTGTCCTCCACTATACTGCTATTACATAGAACATTCCAATAGGTGGCGCTGTCCTCCACTATACTGCTATTACATAGATCCTTCCAATATGTGGCGCTGTCCTCCACTATACTGCTATTACATAGACCCATCCACTATACTGCTATTACATAGAACCTTCCAATAGGTGGCGCTGTTCTCCACTATACTGCTATTACATAGAACCTTCCAATAGGTGGCGCTGTCCTCCACTATACTGCTATTACATAGAACATTCCAATAGGTGGCGCTGTCCTCCACTATACTGCTATTACATAGAACCTTCCAATAGGTGGCGCTGTCCTCCACTATACTGCTATTACATAGACCCATCCACTATACTGCTATTACATAGAACATTCCAATAGGTGGCGCTGTCCTCCACTATACAGCTATTACATAGAACCTTGCAATAGGTGGTGCTGTCCTCCACTATACTGCTATTACATAGAACATTCCAATAGGTGGCGCTGTTTTACATTGTACTGCTATTACATAGAACCTTCCAATAGGTGGCGCTGTTCTCCACTATACTGCTATTACATAGAACTTTCCAATAGGTGGCGCTGTTCTCCACTATACTGCTATTACATAGAACATTCCAATAGGTGGCGCTATCCTCCACTATACTGCTATTACATAGAACATTCCAATAGGTGGTGCTGTCCTCCACTATACTGCTATTACATAGAACCTTCCAATAGGTGGCGCTGTCCTCCACTATACCTCTATGACATAGAACCTTCCAATAGGTGGCGCTGTCCTCCACTATACTGCTATTACATAGAAGCTTCCAATAAGTGGCGCTGTCCTCCACTATACTGCTATTACATAGACCCATCCACTATACTGCTATTACATAGAACCTTCCAATAGGTGGCGCTGTCCTCCACTATACTGCTATTACATAGAACCTTCCAATAGGTGGCGCTGTTCTCCACTATACTGCTATTACATAGAACCTTCCAATAGGTGGCGCTGTCCTCCACTATACTGCTATTACATAGAACCTTCCAATAGGTGGCGCTGTCCTCCACTATACTGCTATTACATAGACCCATCCACTATACTGCTATTACATAGAACCTTCCAATAGGTGGCGCTGTCCTCCACTATACTGCTGTTACATAGAACCTTCCAATAGGTGGCGCTGTTCTCCACTATACTGCTATTACATAGAACCTTCCAATAGGTGGCGCTGTCCTCCACTATACTGCTATTACATAGAACATTCCAATAGGTGGCGCTGTCCTCCACTATACTGCTATTACATAGAACCTTCCAATAGGTGGCGCTGTCCTCCACTATACTGCTATTACATAGAACATTCCAATAGGTGGCGCTGTCCTCCACTATACTGCTATTACATAGAACCTTCCAATAGGTGGCGCTGTCCTCCACTATACTGCTATTACATAGAACATTCCAATAGGTGGCGCTGTCCTCCACTATACTGCTATTACATAGAACCTTCCAATAGGTGGCGCTGTCCTCCACTATACTGCTATTACATAGAACATTCCAATAGGTGGCGCTGTCCTCCACTATACTGCTATTACATAGAACCTTCCAATAGGTGGCGCTGTCCTCCACTATACTGCTATTACATAGAACCTTCCAATAGGTGGCGCTGTCCTCCACTATACTTCTATTACATAGAACATTCCAATAGGTGGCGCTGTCCTCCACTATACTGCTATTACATAGAACCTTCCAATAGGTGGCGCTGTCCTCCACTATACTGCTATTACATAGAACATTCCAATAGGTGGCGCTGTCCTCCACTATACTGCTATTACATAGAACATTCCAATAGGTGGCGCTGTCCTCCACTATACTGCTATTACATAGAACATTCCAATAGGTGGCGCTGTCCTCCACTATACTGCTATTACATAGATCCTTCCAATATGTGGCGCTGTCCTCCACTATACTGCTATTACATAGACCCATCCACTATACTGCTATTACATAGAACCTTCCAATAGGTGGCGCTGTCCTCCACTATACTGCTATTACATAGAACCTTCCAATAAGTGGCGCTGTCCTCCACTATACTGCTATTACATAGACCCATCCACTATACTGCTATTACATAGAACCTTCCAATAGGTGGCGCTGTCCTCCACTATACTGCTATTACATAGAACCTTCCAATAGGTGGCGCTGTTCTCCACTATACTGCTATTACATAGAACCTTCCAATAGGTGGCGCTGTCCTCCACTATACTGCTATTACATAGAACATTCCAATAGGTGGCGCTGTCCTCCACTATACTGCTATTACATAGAACCTTCCAATAGGTGGCGCTGTCCTCCACTATACTGCTATTACATAGACCCATCCACTATACTGCTATTACATAGAACCTTCCAATAGGTGGCGCTGTCCTCCACTATACTGCTATTACATAGAACATTCCAATAGGTGGCGCTGTTCTCCACTATACTGCTATTACATAGAACCTTCCAATAGGTGGCGCTGTCCTCCACTATACTGCTATTACATAGAACATTCCAATAGGTGGCGCTGTCCTCCACTATACTGCTATTACATAGAACCTTCCAATAGGTGGCGCTGTCCTCCACTATACTGCTATTACATAGAACATTCCAATAGGTGGCGCTGTCCTCCACTATACTGCTATTACATAGAACCTTCCAATAGGTGGCGCTGTCCTCCACTATACTGCTATTACATAGAACATTCCAATAGGTGGCGCTGTCCTCCACTATACTGCTATTACATAGAACCTTCCAATAGGTGGTGCTGTCCTCCACTATACTGCTATTACATAGAACATTCCAATAGGTGGCGCTGTCCTCCACTATACTGCTATTACATAGAACCTTCCAATAGGTGGCGCTGTCCTCCACTATACTGCTATTACATAGAACCTTCCAATAGGTGGCGCTGTCCTCCACTATACTGCTATTACATAGAACATTCCAATAGGTGGCGCTGTCCTCCACTATACTGCTATTACATAGAACCTTCCAATAGGTGGCGCTGTCCTCCACTATACTGCTATTACATAGAACATTCCAATAGGTGGCGCTGTCCTCCACTATACTGCTATTACATAGAACATTCCAATAGGTGGCGCTGTCCTCCACTATACTGCTATTACATAGAACATTCCAATAGGTGTCGCTGTCCTCCACTATACTGCTATTACATAGATCCTTCCAATATGTGGCGCTGTCCTCCACTATACTGCTATTACATAGACCCATCCACTATACTGCTATTACATAGAACCTTCCAATAGGTGGCGCTGTCCTCCACTATACTGCTATTACATAGAACCTTCCAATAAGTGGCGCTGTCCTCCACTATACTGCTATTACATAGACCCATCCACTATACTGCTATTACATAGAACCTTCCAATAGGTGGCGCTGTCCTCCACTATACTGCTATTACATAGAACCTTCCAATAGGTGGCGCTGTTCTCCATTATACTGCTATTACATAGAACCTTCCAATAGGTGGCGCTGTCCTCCACTATACTGCTTTTACATAGAACATTCCAATAGGTGGCGCTGTCCTCCACTATACTGCTATTACATAGAACCTTCCAATAGGTGGCGCTGTTCTCCACTATACTGCTATTACATAGAACCTTCCAATTGGTGGCGCTGTCCTCCACTATACTGCTATTACATAGAACATTCCAATAGGTGGCGCTGTCCTCCACTATACTGCTATTACATAGAACATTCCAATAGGTGGCGCTGTCCTCGACTATACTGCTATTACATAGAACCTTCCAATAGGTGGCTCTGTCCTCCACTATACTGCTATTACATAGAACATTCCAATAGGTGGCGCTGTCCTCCACTATACTGCTATTACATAGAACATTCCAATAGGTGGCGCTGTCCTCCACTATACTGCTATTACATAGAACCTTCCAATTGGTGGCGCTGTCCTCCACTATACTGCTATTACATAGAACCTTCCAATAGGTGGCGCTATCCTCCACTATACTGCTATTACATAGAACATTCCAATAGGTGGCGCTGTCCTCCACTATACTGCTATTACATAGAACCTTCCAATAGGTGGCGCTGTTCTCCACTGTACTGCTATTACATAGAACCTTCCAATAGGTGGCGCTGTCCTCCACTATTCTGCTATTACATAGAACATTCCAATAGGTGGGGCTGTCCTCCACTATACTGCTATTACATAGAACCTTCCAATAGGTGGCGCTGTCCTCCACTATACTGCTATTACATAGAACCTTCCAATAGGTGGCGCTGTCCTCCACTATACTGCTATTACATAAAACATTCCAATAGGTGGCGCTGTCCTCCACTATAATGCTATTACATAGAACCTTCCAATAGGTGGCGCTGTCCTCCACTATACTGCTATTACATAGAACATTCCAATAGGTGGCGCTGTCCTCCACTATACTGCTATTATATAGAACCTTCCAATAGGTGGCGCTGTCCTCCACTATACTGCTATTACATAGAAACTTCCAATAGGTGGCGCTGTCCTCCACTATACAGCTATTACATAGAACATTCCAATAGGTGCCGCTGTTCTCCGCTGTACTGCTATTACATAGAACCTTCCAATAGGTGGCGCTGTTCTCCACTGTACTGCTATTACATAGAACCTTCCAATAGGTGGCGCTGTCCTCCACTATACTGCTATTACATAGAACCTTCCAATAGGTGGCGCTGTTCTCCACTATACTGCTATTACATAGAGCCTTCCAATAGGTGGCGCTGTCCTCCACTATACTGCTATTACATAGACATTTCAATAGGTGGTGCTGTCCTCCACTATACTGCTATTACATAGAACCTTCCAATAGGTGGCGCTGTTCTCCACTATACTGCTATTACATAGAACATTCCAATAGGTGGCGCTGTCCTCCACTATACTGCTATTACATAGAACATTCCAATAGGTGGCGCTGTCCTCCACTATACTGCTATTACATAGAACATTCCAATAGGTGGCGCTGTTCTCCACTGTACTGCTATTACATAGAACCTTCCAATAGGTGGCGCTGTTCTCCACTATACTGCTATTACATAGAACATTCCAATAGGTGGCGCTATCCTCCACTATACTGCTATTACATAGAACATTCCAATAGGTGGTGCTGTCCTCCACTATACTGCTATTACATAGAACTTCCAATAGGTGGCGCTGTCCTCCACTATACTGCTGTGACATAGAACCTTCCAATAGGTGGCGCTGTCCTCCACTATACTGCTATTACATAGAACCTTCCAATAAGTGGCGCTGTCCTCCACTATACTACTATTACATAGACCCATCCACTATACTGCTATTACATAGAACCTTCCAATAGGTGGCGCTGTCCTCCACTATACTGCTATTACATAGAAGCTTCCAATAGGTGGCGCTGTTCTCCACTATACTGCTATTACATAGAACCTTCCAATAGGTGGCGCTGTCCTCCACTATACTGCTATTACATAGAACCATCCACTATACTGCTATTACATAGAACCTTCCAATATGTGGCGCTGTCCTCCACTATACTGCTATTACATAGAACATTTCAATAGGTGGAGCTGTCCTCCACTATACTGCTATTACATAGAACCTTCCAATAGGTGGCGCTGTCCTCCACTATACTGCTATTACATAGAACATTCCAATAGGTGGCGCTTTCCTCCACTATATTGCTATTATACAGAACCTTCCAATAGGTGGCGCTGTCCTCCACTATACTGCTATTACATAGAACCTTCCAATAGGTGGCGCTGTCCTCCACTATACTGCTATTACATAGAACATTCCAATAGGTGGCGCTGTCCTCCACTATACTGCTATTACATAGAACCTTCCAATAGGTGGCGCTGTCCTACACTATACTGCTCTTAAATAGAACCTTCCAATAGGTGGCGCTGTCCTCCACTATACTGCTATTACATAGAACATTCCAATAGGTGGCGCTGTCCTCCACTTTACTGCTATTACATAGAACCTTCCAATAGGTGGCACTGTCCTCCACTATACTGCTCTTACATAGAACATTCCAATAGGTGGCGCTGTTCTCCACTATACTGCTATTACATAGAACTTTCCAATAGGTGGCGCTGTTCTCCACTATACTGCTATTACATAGAACATTCCAATAGGTGGCGCTTGTCCTCCACTATACTGCTATTACATAGAACCTTCCAATAAGTGGCGCTGTCCTCCGCTATACTGCTATTACATAGACCCATCCACTATACTGCTATTACATAGAACCTTCCAATAGGTGGCGCTGTCCTCCACTATACTGCTATTACATAGAACCTTCCAATAGGTGGCGCTGTTCTCCACTATACTGCTATTACATAGAACATTCCAATAGGTGGCGCTGTCCTCCACTATAATGCTATTACATAGAACCTTCCAATAGGTGGCGCTGTCCTCCACTATACTGCTATTACATAGAACCTTCCAATAGGTGGCGCTGTCCTCCACTATACTGCTATTACATAGAACATTCCAATAGGTGGCGCTGTCCTCCACTATACTGCTATTACATAGAACCTTCCAATAGGTGGCGCTGTCCTCCACTATACTGCTCTTACATAGAACATTCCAATAGGTCGCGCTGTCCTCCACTATACTGCTATTACATAGAACCTTCCAATAGGTGGCAGTGTCCTCCACTATACTGCTCTTACATAGATTATTCCAATAGGTGGCGCTGTCCTCCACTATACTGCTATTACATAGAACATTCCAATAGGTGGTGCTGTCCTCCACTATACTGCTATTACATAGAACCTTCCAATAGGTGGCGCTGTCCTCCACTATACTGCTATTACATAGAACCTTTCAATAGGTGGCGCTGTCCTCCACTATACTGCTATTACATAGAACCTTCCAATAAGTGGCGCTGTCCTCCACTATACTGCTAATACATAGACCCATCCACTATACTGCTATTACATAGAACCTTCCAATAGGTGGCGCTGTCCTCCACTATACTGCTATTACATAGAACATTCCAATAGGTGGCGCTGTCCTCCACTTTACTGCTATTACATAGAACCTTCCAATAGGTGGCACTGTCCTCCACTATACTGCTCTTACATAGAACATTCCAATAGGTGGCGCTGTTCTCCACTATACTGCTATTACATAGAACTTTCCAATAGGTGGCGCTGTTCTCCACTATACTGCTATTACATAGAACATTCCAATAGGTGGCGCTGTCCTCCACTATACTGCTATTACATAGAACCTTCCAATAAGTGGCGCTGTCCTCCGCTATACTGCTATTACATAGACCCATCCACTATACTGCTATTACATAGAACCTTCCAATAGGTGGCGCTGTCCTCCACTATACTGCTATTACATAGAACCTTCCAATAGGTGGCGCTGTTCTCCACTATACTGCTATTACATAGAACCTTCCAATAGGTGGCGCTGTCCTCCACTATACTGCTATTACATAGAACATTCCAATAGGTGGCGCTGTCCTCCACTACAATGCTATTACATAGAACCTTCCAATAGGTGGCGCTGTCCTCCACTATACTGCTATTACATAGACCCATCCACTATACTGCTATTACATAGAACCTTCCAATATGTGGCACTGTCCTCCACTATACTGCTATTACATAGAACATTCCAATAGGTGGCGCTGTCCTCCACTATACTGCTATTACATAGAACCTTCCAATAGGTGGCGCTGTCCTCCACTATACTGCTATTACATAGAACCTTCCAATAGGTGGCGCTGTCCTCCACTATACTGCTATTGCATAGAACATTCCAATAGGTGGCGCTGTCCTCCACTATAATGCTATTACATAGAACCTTCCAATAGGTGGCGCTGTCCTCCACTATACTGCTATTACATAGAACCTTCCAATAGGTGGCGCTGTCCTCCACTATACTGCTCTTACATAGAACATTCCAATAGGTGGCGCTGTCCTCCACTATACTGCTATTACATAGAACATTCCAATAGGTGGCGCTGTCCTCCACTATACTGCTATTACATAGAACCTTCCAATAGGTGGCGCTGTCCTCCACTATACTGCTATTACATAGAACCTTCCAATAGGTGGCGCTGTCCTCCACTATACTGCTATTACATAGAACATTCCAATAGGTGGCGCTGTCCTCCACTATACTGCTATTACATAGAACCTTCCAATAGGTGGCGCTGTCCTCCACTATACTGCTCTTACATAGAACATTCCAATAGGTGGCGCTGTCCTCCACTATACTGCTATTACATAGAACCTTCCAATAGGTGGCAGTGTCCTCCACTATACTGCTCTTACATAGATTATTCCAATAGGTGGCGCTGTCCTCCACTATACTGCTATTACATAGAACATTCCAATAGGTGGTGCTGTCCTCCACTATACTGCTATTACATAGAACCTTCCAATAGGTGGCGCTGTCCTCCACTATACTGCTATTACATAGAACCTTTCAATAGGTGGCGCTGTCCTCCACTATACTGCTATTACATAGAACCTTCCAATAAGTGGCGCTGTCCTCCACTATACTGCTAATACATAGACCCATCCACTATACTGCTATTACATAGAACCTTCCAATAGGTGGCGCTGTCCTCCACTATACTGCTATTACATAGAACCTTCCAATAGGTGGCGCTGTTCTCCACTATACTGCTATTACATAGAACCTTCCAATAGGTGGTACTGTCCTCCACTATACTGCTATTACATAGAACATTCCAATAGGTGGCGCTGTCCTCCACTATACTGCTATTACATAGAACCTTCCAATAGGTGGCGCTGTCCTCCACTATACTGCTATTATATAGACCCATCCACTATACTGCTATTACATAGAACCTTCTAATATGTGGCGCTCTCCTCCACTATACTGCTATTACATAGAACATTCCAATAGGTGGCGCTGTTCTCCACTATACTGCTATTACATAGAACCTTCCAATAGGTGGCGCTATCCTCCACTATACTGCTATTACATAGAACATTCCAATAGGTGGCGCTGTCCTCCACTATACTGCTATTACATAGAACCTTCCAATAGGTGGCACTGTCCTCCACTATACTGCTATTACATAGAACCTTCCAATAGGTGGCGCTGTTCTCCACTATACTGCTATTACATAGAACCTTCCAATAGGTGGCGCTATCCTCCACTATACTGCTATTACATAGAACATTCCAATAGGTAGCGCTGTCCTCCACTATACTGCTATTAAATAGAACCTTCCAATAGGTGGCGCTGTTCTCCACTGTACTGCTGTTACATAGAACCTTCCAATAGGTGGCGCTGTCCTCCACTATACTGCTATTACATAGAACATTCCAATAGGCGGTGCTGTCCTCCACTATACTGCTATTACATAGAACCTTCCAATAGGTGGCGCTGTCCTCCACTATACTGCTATTACATAGAACCTTCCAATAGGTGGCGCTGTCCTCCACTATACTGCTATTACATAGAACATTCCAATAGGTGGCGCTGTCCTCCACTATAATGCTATTACATAGAACCTTCCAATAGGTGGCGCTGTCCTCCACTATACTGCTATTACATAGAACATTCCAATAGGTGGCGCTGTCCTCCACTATACTGCTATTACATAGAACATTCCAATAGGTGCCGCTGTTCTCCACTGTACTGCTATTACATAGAACCTTCCAATAGGTGGCGCTGTTCTCCACTGTACTGCTATTACATAGAACCTTCCAATAGGTGGGGCTATCCTCAACTATACTGCTATTACATAGAATATTCCAATAGGTGGCGCTGTCCTCCACTATACTGCTATTACATAGGACCTTCCAATAGGTGGTGCTGTCCTCCACTATACTGCTATTACATAGAACCTTCCAATAGGTGGCGCTGTTCTCCACTATACTGCTATTACATAGAACCTTCCAATAGGTGGCGCTGTCCTCCACTATACTGCTATTACATAGAACATTTCAATAGGTGGCGCTGTCCTCCACTATACTGCTATTACATAGAACCTTTAAATAGGTGGCGCTGTCCTCCACTATACTGCTATTACATAGAACCTTCCAATAGGTGGCGCTGTCCTCCACTATACTGCTATTACATAGAACATTCCAATAGGTGGCGCTGTCCTCCACTATACTGCTATTACATAGAACCTTCCAATAGGTGGTGCTGTCTTCCACTATACTGCTATTACATAGAACATTCCAATAGGTGGCGCTGTTCTACATTGTACTGCTATTACATAGAACCTTCCAATAGGTGGCGCTGTTCTCCACTATACTGCTATTACATAGAACTTTCCAATAGGTGGCGCTGTTCTCCACTATACTGCTATTACATAGAACATTCCAATAGGTGGCGCTATCCTCCACTATACTGCTATTACATAGAACATTCCAATAGGTGGTGCTGTCCTCCACTATACTGCTATTACATAGAACCTTCCAATAGGTGGCGCTGTCCTCCACTATACTGCTATGACATAGAACCTTCCAATAGGTGGCGCTGTCCTCCACTATACTGCTATTACATAGAAGCTTCCAATAAGTGGCGCTGTCCTCCACTATACTGCTATTACATAGACCCATCCACTATACTGCTATTACATAGAACCTTCCAATAGATGGCGCTGTCCTCCACTATACTGCTATTACATAGAACCTTCCAATAGGTGGCGCTGTTCTCCACTATACTGCTATTACATAGAACCTTCCAATAGGTGGCGCTGTCCTCCACTATACTGCTATTACATAGAACCTTCCAATAGGTGGCGCTGTCCTCCACTATACTGCTATTACATAGACCCATCCACTATACTGCTATTACATAGAACCTTCCAATAGGTGGCGCTGTCCTCCACTATACTGCTGTTACATAGAACCTTCCAATAGGTGGCGCTGTTCTCCACTATACTGCTATTACATAGAACCTTCCAATAGGTGGCGCTGTCCTCCACTATACTGCTATTACATAGAACATTCCAATAGGTGGCGCTGTCCTCCACTATACTGCTATTACATAGAACCTTCCAATAGGTGGCGCTGTCCTCCACTATACTGCTATTACATAGAACATTCCAATAGGTGGCGCTGTCCTCCACTATACTGCTATTACATAGAACCTTCCAATAGGTGGCGCTGTCCTCCACTATACTGCTATTACATAGAACATTCCAATAGGTGGCGCTGTCCTCCACTATACTGCTATTACATAGAACCTTCCAATAGGTGGCGCTGTCCTCCACTATACTGCTATTACATAGAACATTCCAATAGGTGGCGCTGTCCTCCACTATACTGCTATTACATAGAACCTTCCAATAGGTGGCGCTGTCCTCCACTATACTGCTATTACATAGAACCTTCCAATAGGTGGCGCTGTCCTCCACTATACTGCTATTACATAGAACATTCCAATAGGTGGCGCTGTCCTCCACTATACTGCTATTACATAGAACCTTCCAATAGGTGGCGCTGTCCTCCACTATACTGCTATTACATAGAACATTCCAATAGGTGGCGCTGTCCTCCACTATACTGCTATTACATAGAACATTCCAATAGGTGGCGCTGTCCTCCACTATACTGCTATTACATAGAACATTCCAATAGGTGGCGCTGTCCTCCACTATACTGCTATTACATAGATCCTTCCAATATGTGGCGCTGTCCTCCACTATACTGCTATTACATAGACCCATCCACTATACTGCTATTACATAGAACCTTCCAATAGGTGGCGCTGTCCTCCACTATACTGCTATTACATAGAACCTTCCAATAAGTGGCGCTGTCCTCCACTATACTGCTATTACATAGACCCATCCACTATACTGCTATTACATAGAACCTTCCAATAGGTGGCGCTGTCCTCCACTGTACTGCTATTACATAGAACCTTCCAATAGGTTGCGCTGTTCTCCACTATACTGCTATTACATAGAACCTTCCAATAGGTGGCGCTGTCCTCCACTATACTGCTATTACATAGAACATTCCAATAGGTGGCGCTGTCCTCCACTATACTGCTATTACATAGAACCTTCCAATAGGTGGCGCTGTCCTCCACTATACTGCTATTACATAGACCCATCCACTATACTGCTATTACATAGAACCTTCCAATAGGTGGCGCTGTCCTCCACTATACTGCTATTACATAGAACATTCCAATAGGTGGCGCTGTTCTCCACTATACTGCTATTACATAGAACCTTCCAATAGGTGGCGCTGTCCTCCACTATACTGCTATTACATAGAACATTCCAATAGGTGGCGCTGTCCTCCACTATACTGCTATTACATAGAACCTTCCAATAGGTGGCGCTGTCCTCCACTATACTGCTATTACATAGAACATTCCAATAGGTGGCGCTGTCCTCCACTATACTGCTATTACATAGAACCTTCCAATAGGTGGCGCTGTCCTCCACTATACTGCTATTACATAGAACATTCCAATAGGTGGCGCTGTCCTCCACTATACTGCTATTACATAGAACCTTCCAATAGGTGGCGCTGTCCTCCACTATACTGCTATTACATAGAACATTCCAATAGGTGGCGCTGTCCTCCACTATACTGCTATTACATAGAACCTTCCAATAGGTGGCGCTGTCCTCCACTATACTGCTATTACATAGAACCTTCCAATAGGTGGCGCTGTCCTCCACTATACTGCTATTACATAGAACATTCCAATAGGTGGCGCTGTCCTCCACTATACTGCTATTACATAGAACCTTCCAATAGGTGGCGCTGTCCTCCACTATACTGCTATTACATAGAACATTCCAATAGGTGGCGCTGTCCTCCACTATACTGCTATTACATAGAACATTCCAATAGGTGGCGCTGTCCTCCACTATACTGCTATTACATAGAACATTCCAATAGGTGGCGCTGTTCTCCACTATACTGCTATTACATAGAACCTTCCAATAGGTGGCGCTGTCCTCCACTATACTGCTATTACATAGAACATTTCAATAGGTGGCGCTGTCCTCCACTATACTGCTATTACATAGAACCTTTAAATAGGTGGCGCTGTCCTCCACTATACTGCTATTACAAAGAACCTTCCAATAGGTGGCGCTGTCCTCCACTATACTGCTATTACATAGAACATTCCAATAGGTGGCGCTGTCCTCCACTATACAGCTATTACATAGAACCTTGCAATAGGTGGTGCTGTCCTCCACTATACTGCTATTACATAGAACATTCCAATAGGTGGCGCTGTTTTACATTGTACTGCTATTACATAGAACCTTCCAATAGGTGGCGCTGTTCTCCACTATACTGCTATTACATAGAACTTTCCAATAGGTGGCGCTGTTCTCCACTATACTGCTATTACATAGAACATTCCAATAGGTGGCGCTATCCTCCACTATACTGCTATTACATAGAACATTCCAATAGGTGGTGCTGTCCTCCACTATACTGCTATTACATAGAACCTTCCAATAGGTGGCGCTGTCCTCCACTATACTGCTATGACATAGAACCTTCCAATAGGTGGCGCTGTCCTCCACTATACTGCTATTACATAGAAGCTTCCAATAAGTGGCGCTGTCCTCCACTATACTGCTATTACATAGACCCATCCACTATACTGCTATTACATAGAACCTTCCAATAGGTGGCGCTGTCCTCCACTATACTGCTATTACATAGAACCTTCCAATAGGTGGCGCTGTTCTCCACTATACTGCTATTACATAGAACCTTCCAATAGGTGGCGCTGTCCTCCACTATACTGCTATTACATAGAACCTTCCAATAGGTGGCGCTGTCCTCCACTATACTGCTATTACATAGACCCATCCACTATACTGCTATTACATAGAACCTTCCAATAGGTGGCGCTGTCCTCCACTATACTGCTGTTACATAGAACCTTCCAATAGGTGGCGCTGTTCTCCACTATACTGCTATTACATAGAACCTTCCAATAGGTGGCGCTGTCCTCCACTATACTGCTATTACATAGAACATTCCAATAGGTGGCGCTGTCCTCCACTATACTGCTATTACATAGAACCTTCCAATAGGTGGCGCTGTCCTCCACTATACTGCTATTACATAGAACATTCCAATAGGTGGCGCTGTCCTCCACTATACTGCTATTACATAGAACCTTCCAATAGGTGGCGCTGTCCTCCACTATACTGCTATTACATAGAACATTCCAATAGGTGGCGCTGTCCTCCACTATACTGCTATTACATAGAACCTTCCAATAGGTGGCGCTGTCCTCCACTATACTGCTATTACATAGAACATTCCAATAGGTGGCGCTGTCCTCCAATATACTGCTATTACATAGAACCTTCCAATAGGTGGCGCTGTCCTCCACTATACTGCTATTACATAGAACCTTCCAATAGGTGGCGCTGTCCTCCACTATACTTCTATTACATAGAACATTCCAATAGGTGGCGCTGTCCTCCACTATACTGCTATTACATAGAACCTTCCAATAGGTGGCGCTGTCCTCCACTATACTGCTATTACATAGAACATTCCAATAGGTGGCGCTGTCCTCCACTATACTGCTATTACATAGAACATTCCAATAGGTGGCGCTGTCCTCCACTATACTGCTATTACATAGAACATTCCAATAGGTGGCGCTGTCCTCCACTATACTGCTATTACATAGATCCTTCCAATATGTGGCGCTGTCCTCCACTATACTGCTATTACATAGACCCATCCACTATACTGCTATTACATAGAACCTTCCAATAGGTGGCGCTGTCCTCCACTATACTGCTATTACATAGAACCTTCCAATAAGTGGCGCTGTCCTCCACTATACTGCTATTACATAGACCCATCCACTATACTGCTATTACATAGAACCTTCCAATAGGTGGCGCTGTCCTCCACTATACTGCTATTACATAGAACCTTCCAATAGGTGGCGCTGTTCTCCACTATACTGCTATTACATAGAACCTTCCAATAGGTGGCGCTGTCCTCCACTATACTGCTATTACATAGAACATTCCAATAGGTGGCGCTGTCCTCCACTATACTGCTATTACATAGAACCTTCCAATAGGTGGCGCTGTCCTCCACTATACTGCTATTACATAGACCCATCCACTATACTGCTATTACATAGAACCTTCCAATAGGTGGCGCTGTCCTCCACTATACTGCTATTACATAGAACATTCCAATAGGTGGCGCTGTTCTCCACTATACTGCTATTACATAGAACCTTCCAATAGGTGGCGCTGTCCTCCACTATACTGCTATTACATAGAACATTCCAATAGGTGGCGCTGTCCTCCACTATACTGCTATTACATAGAACCTTCCAATAGGTGGCGCTGTCCTCCACTATACTGCTATTACATAGAACATTCCAATAGGTGGCGCTGTCCTCCACTATACTGCTATTACATAGAACCTTCCAATAGGTGGCGCTGTCCTCCACTATACTGCTATTACATAGAACATTCCAATAGGTGGCGCTGTCCTCCACTATACTGCTATTACATAGAACCTTCCAATAGGTGGCGCTGTCCTCCACTATACTGCTATTACATAGAACATTCCAATAGGTGGCGCTGTCCTCCACTATACTGCTATTACATAGAACCTTCCAATAGGTGGCGCTGTCCTCCACTATACTGCTATTACATAGAACATTCCAATAGGTGGCGCTGTTCTCCACTATACTGCTATTACATAGAACCTTCCAATAGGTGGCGCTGTCCTCCACTATACTGCTATTACATAGAACATTTCAATAGGTGGCGCTGTCCTCCACTATACTGCTATTACATAGAACCTTTAAATAGGTGGCGCTGTCCTCCACTATACTGCTATTACAAAGAACCTTCCAATAGGTGGCGCTGTCCTCCACTATACTGCTATTACATAGAACATTCCAATAGGTGGCGCTGTCCTCCACTATACAGCTATTACATAGAACCTTGCAATAGGTGGTGCTGTCCTCCACTATACTGCTATTACATAGAACATTCCAATAGGTGGCGCTGTTTTACATTGTACTGCTATTACATAGAACCTTCCAATAGGTGGCGCTGTTCTCCACTATACTGCTATTACATAGAACTTTCCAATAGGTGGCGCTGTTCTCCACTATACTGCTATTACATAGAACATTCCAATAGGTGGCGCTATCCTCCACTATACTGCTATTACATAGAACATTCCAATAGGTGGTGCTGTCCTCCACTATACTGCTATTACATAGAACCTTCCAATAGGTGGCGCTGTCCTCCACTATACTGCTATGACATAGAACCTTCCAATAGGTGGCGCTGTCCTCCACTATACTGCTATTACATAGAAGCTTCCAATAAGTGGCGCTGTCCTCCACTATACTGCTATTACATAGACCCATCCACTATACTGCTATTACATAGAACCTTCCAATAGGTGGCGCTGTCCTCCACTATACTGCTATTACATAGAACCTTCCAATAGGTGGCGCTGTTCTCCACTATACTGCTATTACATAGAACCTTCCAATAGGTGGCGCTGTCCTCCACTATACTGCTATTACATAGAACCTTCCAATAGGTGGCGCTGTCCTCCACTATACTGCTATTACATAGACCCATCCACTATACTGCTATTACATAGAACCTTCCAATAGGTGGCGCTGTCCTCCACTATACTGCTGTTACATAGAACCTTCCAATAGGTGGCGCTGTTCTCCACTATACTGCTATTACATAGAACCTTCCAATAGGTGGCGCTGTCCTCCACTATACTGCTATTACATAGAACATTCCAATAGGTGGCGCTGTCCTCCACTATACTGCTATTACATAGAACCTTCCAATAGGTGGCGCTGTCCTCCACTATACTGCTATTACATAGAACATTCCAATAGGTGGCGCTGTCCTCCACTATACTGCTATTACATAGAACCTTCCAATAGGTGGCGCTGTCCTCCACTATACTGCTATTACATAGAACATTCCAATAGGTGGCGCTGTCCTCCACTATACTGCTATTACATAGAACCTTCCAATAGGTGGCGCTGTCCTCCACTATACTGCTATTACATAGAACATTCCAATAGGTGGCGCTGTCCTCCAATATACTGCTATTACATAGAACCTTCCAATAGGTGGCGCTGTCCTCCACTATACTGCTATTACATAGAACCTTCCAATAGGTGGCGCTGTCCTCCACTATACTTCTATTACATAGAACATTCCAATAGGTGGCGCTGTCCTCCACTATACTGCTATTACATAGAACCTTCCAATAGGTGGCGCTGTCCTCCACTATACTGCTATTACATAGAACATTCCAATAGGTGGCGCTGTCCTCCACTATACTGCTATTACATAGAACATTCCAATAGGTGGCGCTGTCCTCCACTATACTGCTATTACATAGAACATTCCAATAGGTGGCGCTGTCCTCCACTATACTGCTATTACATAGATCCTTCCAATATGTGGCGCTGTCCTCCACTATACTGCTATTACATAGACCCATCCACTATACTGCTATTACATAGAACCTTCCAATAGGTGGCGCTGTCCTCCACTATACTGCTATTACATAGAACCTTCCAATAAGTGGCGCTGTCCTCCACTATACTGCTATTACATAGACCCATCCACTATACTGCTATTACATAGAACCTTCCAATAGGTGGCGCTGTCCTCCACTATACTGCTATTACATAGAACCTTCCAATAGGTGGCGCTGTTCTCCACTATACTGCTATTACATAGAACCTTCCAATAGGTGGCGCTGTCCTCCACTATACTGCTATTACATAGAACATTCCAATAGGTGGCGCTGTCCTCCACTATACTGCTATTACATAGAACCTTCCAATAGGTGGCGCTGTCCTCCACTATACTGCTATTACATAGACCCATCCACTATACTGCTATTACATAGAACCTTCCAATAGGTGGCGCTGTCCTCCACTATACTGCTATTACATAGAACATTCCAATAGGTGGCGCTGTTCTCCACTATACTGCTATTACATAGAACCTTCCAATAGGTGGCGCTGTCCTCCACTATACTGCTATTACATAGAACATTCCAATAGGTGGCGCTGTCCTCCACTATACTGCTATTACATAGAACCTTCCAATAGGTGGCGCTGTCCTCCACTATACTGCTATTACATAGAACATTCCAATAGGTGGCGCTGTCCTCCACTATACTGCTATTACATAGAACCTTCCAATAGGTGGCGCTGTCCTCCACTATACTGCTATTACATAGAACATTCCAATAGGTGGCGCTGTCCTCCACTATACTGCTATTACATAGAACCTTCCAATAGGTGGCGCTGTCCTCCACTATACTGCTATTACATAGAACATTCCAATAGGTGGCGCTGTCCTCCACTATACTGCTATTACATAGAACCTTCCAATAGGTGGCGCTGTCCTCCACTATACTGCTATTACATAGAACCTTCCAATAGGTGGCGCTGTCCTCCACTATACTGCTATTACATAGAACATTCCAATAGGTGGCGCTGTCCTCCACTATACTGCTATTACATAGAACCTTCCAATAGGTGGCGCTGTCCTCCACTATACTGCTATTACATAGAACATTCCAATAGGTGGCGCTGTCCTCCACTATACTGCTATTACATAGAACATTCCAATAGGTGGCGCTGTCCTCCACTATACTGCTATTACATAGATCCTTCCAATATGTGGCGCTGTCCTCCACTATACTGCTATTACATAGACCCATCCACTATACTGCTATTACATAGAACCTTCCAATAGGTGGCGCTGTCCTCCACTATACTGCTATTACATAGAACCTTCCAATAAGTGGCGCTGTCCTCCACTATACTGCTATTACATAGACCCATCCACTATACTGCTATTACATAGAACCTTCCAATAGGTGGCGCTGTCCTCCACTATACTGCTATTACACAGAACCTTCCAATAGGTGGCGCTGTTCTCCACTATACTGCTATTACATAGAACCTTCCAATAGGTGGCGCTGTCCTCCACTATACTGCTTTTACATAGAACATTCCAATAGGTGGCGCTGTCCTCCACTATACTGCTATTACATAGAACCTTCCAATAGGTGGCGCTGTCCTCCACTATACTGCTATTACATAGACCCATCCACTATACTGCTATTACATAGAACCTTCCAATAGGTGGCGCTGTCCTCCACTATACTGCTATTACATAGAACATTCCAATAGGTGGCGCTGTTCTCCACTATACTGCTATTATATAGAACCTTCCAATAGGTGGCGCTGTCCTCCACTATACTGCTATTACATAGAACATTCCAATAGGTGGCGCTGTCCTCCACTATACTGCTATTACATAGAACCTTCCAATAGGTGGCGCTGTCCTCCACTATACTGCTATTACATAGAACATTCCAATAGGTGGCGCTGTCCTCCACTATACTGCTATTACATAGAACCTTCCAATAGGTGGCGGTGTCCTCCACTATACTGCTATTACATAGAACATTCCAATAGGTGGCGCTGTCCTCCACTATACTGCTATTACATAGAACCTTCCAATAGGTGGCGCTGTCCTCCACTATACTGCTATTACATAGAACATTCCAATAGGTGGCGCTGTCCTCCACTATACTGCTATTACATAGAACCTTCCAATAGGTGGCGCTGTCCTCCACTATACTGCTATTACATAGAACATTCCAATAGATGGCGCTGTCCTCCACTATACTGCTATTACATAGATCCTTCCAATATGTGGCGCTGTCCTCCACTATACTGCTATTACATAGACCCATCCACTATACTGCTATTACATAGAACCTTCCAATAGGTGGCGCTGTCCTCCACTATACTGCTATTACATAGAACCTTCCAATAAGTGGCGCTGTCCTCCACTATACTGCTATTACATAGACCCATCCACTATACTGCTATTACATAGAACCTTCCAATAGGTGGCGCTGTCCTCCACTATACTGCTATTACATAGAACCTTCCAATAGGTGGCGCTGTTCTCCACTATACTGCTATTACATAGAACCTTCCAATAGGTGGCGCTGTCCTCCACTATACTGCTATTACATAGAACATTCCAATAGGTGGCGCTGTCCTCCACTATACTGCTATTACATAGAACCTTCCAATAGGTGGCGCTGTCCTCCACTATACTGCTATTACATAGACCCATCCACTATACTGCTATTACATAGAACCTTCCAATAGGTGGCGCTGTCCTCCACTATACTGCTATTACATAGAACATTCCAATAGGTGGCGCTGTTCTCCACTATACTGCTATTATATAGAACCTTCCAATAGGTGGCGCTGTCCTCCACTATACTGCTATTACATAGAACATTCCAATAGGTGGCGCTGTCCTCCACTATACTGCTATTACATAGAACCTTCTAATAGGTGGCGCTGTCCTCCACTATACTGCTATTACATAGAACCTTCCAATAGGTGGCGCTGTTCTCCACTATACTGCTATTACATAGAACCTTCCAATAGGTGGCGCTGTCCTCCACTATACTGCTATTACATAGAACATTCCAATAGGTGGCGCTGTCCTCCACTATACTGCTATTACATAGAACCTTCCAATAGGTGGTGCTGTCCTCCACTATACTGCTATTACATAGAACATTCCAATAGGTGGCGCTGTTCTCCACTGTACTGCTATTACATAGAACCTTCCAATAGGTGGCGCTGTTCTCCACTATACTGCTATTACATAGAACTTTCCAATAGGTGGCGCTGTTCTCCACTATACTGCTATTACATAGAACATTCCAATAGGTGGCGCTATCCTCCACTATACTGCTATTACATAGAACATTCCAATAGGTGGTGCTGTCCTCCACTATACTGCTATTACATAGAACCTTCCAATAGCTGGCGCTGTCCTCCACTATACTGCTATGACATAGAACCTTCCAATAGGTGGCGCTGTCCTCCACTATACTGCTATTATATAGAACCTTCCAATAAGTGGCGCTGTCCTCCACTATACTGCTATTACATAGACCCATCCACTATACTGCTATTACATAGAACCTTCCAATAGGTGGCGCTGTCCTCCACTATACTGCTATTACATAGAATCTTCCAATAGGTGGCGCTGTCCTCCACTATACTGCTATTACATAGAACCTTCCAATAGGTGGCGCTGTCCTCCACTATACTGCTTTTACATAGAACATTCCAATAGGTGGCGCTGTCCTCCACTATACTGCTATTACATAGAACCTTCCAATAGGTGGCGCTGTCCTCCACTATACTGCTATTACATAGAACCTTCCAATAGGTGGCGCTGTCCTCCACTATACTGCTATTACATAGAACATTCCAATAGGTGGCGCTGTCCTCCACTATACTGCTATTACATAGAACCTTCTAATAGGTGGCGCTGTCCTCCACTATACTGCTATTACATAGAACCTTCCAATAAGTGGCGCTGTTCTCCACTATACTGCTATTACATAGAACCTTCCAATAGGTGGCGCTATCCTCCACTATACTGCTATTACATAGAACATTCCAATAGGTGGCGCTGTCCTCCACTATACTGCTATTACATAGAACCTTCCAATAGGTGGCGCTGTCCTCCACTATACTGCTATTACATAGAACATTCCAATAGGTGGCGCTGTTCTCCACTATACTGCTATTACATAGAACCTTCCAATAGGTGGCGCTATCCTCCACTATACTGCTATTACATAGAACATTCCAATAGGTAGCGCTGTCCTCCACTATACTGCTATTACATAGAACCTTCCAATAGGTGGCGCTGTCCTCCACTATACTGCTATTACATAGAACATTCCAATAGGTGGTGCTGTCCTCCACTATACTGCTATTACATAGAACCTTCCAATAGGTGGCGCTGTCCTCCACTATACTGCTATTACATAGAACCTTCCAATAGGTGGCGCTGTCCTCCACTATACTGCTATTACATAGAACTTTCCAATAGGTGGCGCTGTCCTCCACTATAATGCTATTACATAGAACCTTCCAATAGGTGGCGCTGTCCTCCACTATACTGCTATTACATAGAACATTCCAATAGGTGTCGCTGTCCTCCACTATACTGCTATTATATAGAACCTTCCAATAGGTGGCGCTGTCCTCCACTATACTGCTATTACATATAACCTTCCAATAGGTGGCGCTGTCCTCCACTATACTGCTATTACATAGAACATTCCAATAGGTGCCGCTGTTCTCCACTGTACTGCTATTACATAGAACCTTCCAATAGGTGGCGCTGTTCTCCACTGTACTGCTATTACATAGAACCTTCCAATAGGTGGGGCTATCCTCAACTATACTGCTATTACATAGAATATTCCAATAGGTGGCGCTGTCCTCCACTATACTGCTATTACATAGAACCTTCCAATAGGTGGTGCTGTCCTCCACTATACTGCTATTACATAGAACCTTCCAATAGGTGGCGCTGTTCTCCACTATACTGCTATTACATAGAACCTTCCAATAGGTGGCGCTGTCCTCCACTATACTGCTGTTACATAGAACATTTCAATAGGTGGTGCTGTCCTCCACTATACTGCTATTACATAGAACCTTTAAATAGGTGGCGCTGTCCTCCACTATACTGCTATTACATAGAACCTTCCAATAGGTGGCGCTGTCCTCCACTATACTGCTATTACATAGAACATTCCAATAGGTGGCGCTGTCCTCCACTATACTGCTATTACATAGAACCTTCCAATAGGTGGTGCTGTCCTCCACTATACTGCTATTACATAGAACATTCCAATAGGTGGCGCTGTTCTCCACTGTACTGCTATTACATAGAACCTTCCAATAGGTGGCGCTGTTCTCCACTATACTGCTATTACATAGAACTTTCCAATAGGTGGCGATGTTCTCCACTATACTGCTATTACATAGAACATTCCAATAGGTGGCGCTATCCTCCACTATACTGCTATTACATAGAACATTCCAATAGGTGGTGCTGTCCTCCACTATACTGCTATTACATAGAACCTTCCAATAGGTGGCGCTGTCCTCCACTATACTGCTATGACATAGAACCTTCCAATAGGTGGCGCTGTCCTCCACTATACTGCTATTACATAGAACCTTCCAATAAGTGGCGCTGTCCTCCACTATACTGCTATTACATAGACCCATCCACTATACTGCTATTACATAGAACCTTCCAATAGGTGGCGCTGTCCTCCACTATACTGCTATTACATAGAACCTTCCAATAGGTGGCGCTGTTCTCCACTATACTGCTATTACATAGAACCTTCCAATAGGTGGCGCTGTCCTCCACTATACTGCTATTACATAGAACATTCCAATAGGTGGCGCTGTCCTCCACTACAATGCTATTACATAGAACCTTCCAATAGGTGGCGCTGTCCTCCACTATACTGCTATTACATAGACCCATCCACTATACTGCTATTACATAGAATCTTCCAATATGTGGCACTGTCCTCCACTATACTGCTATTACATAGAACATTCCAATAGGTGGCGCTGTCCTCCACTATACTGCTATTACATAGAACCTTCCAATAGGTGGCGCTGTCCTCCACTATACTGCTATTACATAGAACCTTCCAATAGGTGGCGCTGTCCTCCACTATACTGCTATTACATAGAACATTCCAATAGGTGGCGCTGTCCTCCACTATAATGCTATTACATAGAACCTTCCAATAGGTGGCGCTGTCCTCCACTATACTGCTATTACATAGAACATTCCAATAGGTGGCGCTGTCCCCCACTATACTGCTATTATATAGAACCTTCCAATAGGTGGCGCTGTCCTCCACTATACTGCTATTACATAGAACCTTCCAATAGGTGGCGCTGTCCTCCACTATACTGCTATTACATAGCACATTCCAATAGGTGCCGCTGTTCTCCACTGTACTGCTATTACATAGAACCTTCCAATAGGTGGCGCTGTTCTCCACTGTACTGCTATTACATAGAACCTTCCAATAGGTGGGGCTATCCTCAACTATACTGCTATTACATAGAATATTCCAATAGGTGGCGCTGTCCTCCACTATACTGCTATTACATAGAACCTTCCAATAGGTGGTGCTGTCCTCCACTATACTGCTATTACATAGAACCTTCCAATAGGTGGCGCTGTTCTCCACTATACTGCTATTACATAGAACCTTCCAATAGGTGGCGCTGTCCTCCACTATACTGCTATTACATAGAACATTTCAATAGGTGGTGCTGTCCTCCACTATACTGCTATTACATAGAACCTTTAAATAGGTGGCGCTGTCCTCCACTATACTGCTATTACATAGAACCTTCCAATAGGTGGCGCTGTCCTCCACTATACTGCTATTACATAGAACTTTCCAATAGGTGGCACTGTCCTCCACTATACTGCTATTACATAGAACCTTCCAATAGGTGGTGCTGTCCTCCACTATACTGCTATTACATAGAACATTCCAATAGGTGGCGCTGTTGTTCACTGTACTGCTATTACATAGAACCTTCCAATAGGTGGCGCTGTTCTCCACTATACTGCTATTACATAGAACTTTCCAATAGGTGGCGCTGTTCTCCACTATACTGCTATTACATAGAACATTCCAATAGGTGGCGCTATCCTCCACTATACTGCTATTACATAGAACATTCCAATAGGTGGTGCTGTCCTCCACTATACTGCTATTACATAGAACCTTCCAATAGGTGGCGCTGTCCTCCACTATACTGCTATGACATAGAACCTTCCAATAGGTGGCGCTGTCCTCCACTATACTGCTATTACATAGAACCTTCCAATAAGTGGCGCTGTCCTCCACTATACTGCTATTACATAGACCCATCCACTATACTGCTATTACATAGAACCTTCCAATAGGTGGCGCTGTCCTCCACTATACTGCTATTACATAGAACCTTCCAATAGGTGGCGCTGTTCTCCACTATACTGCTATTACATAGAACCTTCCAATAGGTGGCGCTGTCCTCCACTATACTGCTATTACATAGAACCTTCCAATAGGTGGCGCTGTCCTCCACTATACTGCTATTACATAGAACATTCCAATAGGTGGCGCTGTCCTCCACTATACTGCTATTACATAGAACCTTCCAATAGGTGGCGCTGTCCTCCACTATACTGCTATTACATAGAACATTCCAATAGGTGGCGCTGTCCTCCACTATACTGCTATTACATAGAACCTTCCAATAGGTGGCGCTGTCCTCCACTATACTGCTATTACATAGAACCTTCCAATAGGTGGCGCTGTTCTCCACTATACTGCTTTTGCATAGAACGTTCCAATAGGTGGCGCTTTCCTCCACTATACTGCTATTACATAGAACATTCCAATAGGTAGCGCTGTCCTCCACTATACTGCTATTACATAGAACCTTCCAATAGGTGGCGCTTTTCTCCACTGTACTGCTATTACATAGAACATTCCAATAGGTGGTGCTGTCCTCCACTATACTGCTATTACATAGAACCTTCCAATAGGTGGCGCTGTCCTCCACTATACTGCTATTACATAGAACCTTCCAATAGGTGGCGCTGTCCTCCACTATACTGCTATTACATAGAACATTCCAATAGGTGGCGCTGTCCTCCACTATAATGCTATTACATAGAACCTTCCAATAGGTGGCGCTGTCCTCCACTATACTGCTATTACATAGAACATTCCAATAGGTGGCGCTGTCCTCCACTATACTGCTATTATATAGAACCTTCCAATAGGTGGCGCTGTCCTCCACTATACTGCTATTACATAGAAAATTCCAATAGGTGGCGCTGTCCTCCACTATACTGCTATTACATAGAACATTCCAATAGGTGCCGCTGTTCTCCACTGTACTGCTATTACATAGAACCTTCCAATAGGTGGCACTGTTCTCCACTGTACTGCTATTACATAGAACCTTCCAATAGGTGGGGCTATCCTCAACTATACTGCTATTACATAGAATATTCCAATAGGTGGCGCTGTCCTCCACTATACTGCTATTACATAGAACCTTCCAATAGGTGGTGCTGTCCTCCACTATACTGCTATTACATAGAACCTTCCAATAGGTGGTGCTGTTCTCCACTATACTGCTATTACATAGAACCTTCCAATAGGTGGCGCTGTCCTCCACTATACTGCTATTACATAGAACATTTCAATAGGTGGTGCTGTCCTCCACTATACTGCTATTACATAGAACCTTTAAATAGGTGGCGCTGTCCTCCACTATACTGCTATTACATAGAACCTTCCAATAGGTGGCGCTGTCCTCCACTATACTGCTATTACATAGAACATTCCAATAGGTGGCGCTGTCCTCCACTATACTGCTATTACATAGAACCTTCCAATAGGTGGTGCTGTCCTCCACTATACTGCTATTACATAGAACATTCCAATAGGTGGCGCTGTTCTCCACTGTACTGCTATTACATAGAACCTTCCAATAGGTGGCGCTGTTCTCCACTATACTGCTATTACATAGAACTTTCCAATAGGTGGCGCTGTTCTCCACTATACTGCTATTACATAGAACATTCCAATAGGTGGCGCTATCCTCCACTATACTGCTATTACATAGAACATTCCAATAGGTGGTGCTGTCCTCCACTATACTGCTATTACATAGAACCTTCCAATAGGTGGCGCTGTCCTCCACTATACTGCTATGACATAGAACCTTCCAATAGGTGGCGCTGTCCTCCACTATACAGCTATTATATAGAACCTTCCAATAAGTGGCGCTGTCCTCCACTATACTGCTATTACATAGACCCATCCACTATACTGCTATTACATAGAACCTTCCAATAGGTGGCGCTGTCCTCCACTATACTGCTATTACATAGAACCTTCCAATAGGTGGCGCTGTTCTCCACTATACTGCTATTACATAGAACCTTCCAATAGGTGGCGCTGTCCTCCACTATACTGCTATTACATAGAACATTCCAATAGGTGGCGCTGTCCTCCACTATACTGCTATTACATAGAACCTTCCAATAGGTGGCGCTGTCCTCCACTATACTGCTATTACATAGACCCATCCACTATACTGCTATTACATAGAACCTTCCAATATGTGGCACTGTCCTCCACTATACTGCTATTACATAGAACATTCCAATAGGTGGTGCTGTCCTCCACTATACTGCTATTACATAGAACCTTCCAATAGGTGGCGCTGTCCTCCACTATACTGCTATTACATAGAACATTCCAATAGGTGGCGCTGTCCTCCACTATACTGCTATTACATAGAACCTTCCAATAGGTGGCGCTGTCCTCCACTATACTGCTATTACATAGAACATTCCAATAGGTGGCGCTGTCCTCCACTATACTGCTATTATATAGAACCTTCCAATAGGTGGCGCTGTCCTCCACTATACTGCTATTACATAGAACCTTCCAATAGGTGGCGCTGTCCTCCACTATACTGCTATTACATAGAACATTCCAATAGGTGCCGCTGTTCTCCACTGTACTGCTATTACATAGAACCTTCCAATAGGTGGCGCTGTTCTCCACTGTACTGCTATTACATAGAACCTTCCAATAGGTGGGGCTATCCTCAACTATACTGCTATTACATAGAATATTCCAATAGGTGGCGCTGTCCTCCACTATACTGCTATTACATAGAACCTTCCAATAGGTGGTGCTGTCCTCCACTATACTGCTATTACATAGAACCTTCCAATAGGTGGCGCTGTTCTCCACTATACTGCTATTACATAGAACCTTCCAATAGGTGGCGCTGTCCTCCACTATACTGCTATTACATAGAACATTTCAATAGGTGGTGCTGTCCTCCACTATACTGCTATTACATAGAACCTTTAAATAGGTGGCGCTGTCCTCCACTATACTGCTATTACATAGAACCTTCCAATAGGTGGCGCTGTCCTCCACTATACTGCTATTACATAGAACATTCCAATAGGTGGCGCTGTCCTCCACTATACTGCTATTACATAGAACCTTCCAATAGGTGGTGCTGTCCTCCACTATACTGCTATTACATAGAACATTCCAATAGGTGGCGCTGTTCTCCACTGTACTGCTATTACATAGAACCTTCCAATAGGTGGCGCTGTTCTCCACTATACTGCTATTACATAGAACTTTCCAATAGGTGGCGCTGTTCTCCACTATACTGCTATTACATAGAACATTCCAATAGGTGGCGCTATCCTCCACTATACTGCTATTACATAGAACATTCCAATAGGTGGTGCTGTCCTCCACTATACTGCTATTACATAGAACCTTCCAATAGGTGGCGCTGTCCTCCACTAAACTGCTATGACATAGAACCTTCCAATAGGTGGCGCTGTCCTCCACTATACTGCTATTACATAGAACCTTCCAATAGGTGGCGCTGTCCTCCACTATACTGCTATTACATAGACCCATCCACTATACTGCTATTACATAGAACCTTCCAATATGTGGCACTGTCCTCCACTATACTGCTATTACATAGAACATTCCAATAGGTGGTGCTGTCCTCCACTATACTGCTATTACATAGAACCTTCCAATAGGTGGCGCTGTCCTCCACTATACTGCTATGACATAGAACCTTCCAATAGGTGGCGCTGTCCTCCACTATACAGCTATTATATAGAACCTTCCAATAAGTGGCGCTGTCCTCCACTATACTGCTATTACATAGACCCATCCACTATACTGCTATTACATAGAACCTTCCAATAGGTGGCGCTGTCCTCCACTATACTGCTATTACATAGAACCTTCCAATAGGTGGCGCTGTTCTCCACTATACTGCTATTACATAGAACCTTCCAATAGGTGGCGCTGTCCTCCACTATACTGCTATTACATAGAACATTCCAATAGGTGGCGCTGTCCTCCACTATACTGCTATTACATAGAACCTTCCAATAGGTGGCGCTGTTCTCCACTGTACTGCTATTACATAGAACCTTCCAATAGGTGGCGCTGTTCTCCACTATACTGCTATTACATAGACCCATCCACTATACTGCTATTACATAGAACCTTCCAATAGGTGGCGCTGTTCTCCACTGTACTGCTATTACATAGAACCTTCCAATAGGTGGCGCTGTTCTCCACTATACTGCTATTACATAGAACTTTCCAATAGGTGGCGCTGTTCTCCACTATACTGCTATTACATAGAACATTCCAATAGGTGGCGCTATCCTCCACTATACTGCTATTACATAGAACATTCCAATAGGTGGTGCTGTCCTCCACTATACTGCTATTACATAGAACCTTCCAATAGGTGGCGCTGTCCTCCACTATACTGCTATGACATAGAACCTTCCAATAGGTGGCGCTGTCCTCCACTATACTGCTATTACATAGAACCTTCCAATAGGTGGCGCTGTCCTCCACTATACTGCTATTACATAGACCCATCCACTATACTGCTATTACATAGAACCTTCCAATATGTGGCACTGTCCTCCACTATACTGCTATTACATAGAACATTCCAATAGGTGGTGCTGTCCTCCACTATACTGCTATTACATAGAACCTTCCAATAGGTGGCGCTGTCCTCCACTATACTGCTATTACATAGAACATTCCAATAGGTGGCGCTGTCCTCCACTATACTGCTATTACATAGAACCTTCCAATAGGTGGCGCTGTCCTCCACTATACTGCTATTACATAGAACATTCCAATAGGTGGCGCTGTCCTCCACTATACTGCTATTATATAGAACCTTCCAATAGGTGGCGCTGTCCTCCACTATACTGCTATTACATAGAACCTTCCAATAGGTGGCGCTGTCCTCCACTATACTGCTATTACATAGAACATTCCAATAGGTGCCGCTGTTCTCCACTGTACTGCTATTACATAGAACCTTCCAATAGGTGGCGCTGTTCTCCACTGTACTGCTATTACATAGAACCTTCCAATAGGTGGGGCTATCCTCAACTATACTGCTATTACATAGAATATTCCAATAGGTGGCGCTGTCCTCCACTATACTGCTATTACATAGAACCTTCGAATAGGTGGTGCTGTCCTCCACTATACTGCTATTACATAGAACCTTCCAATAGGTGGCGCTGTTCTCCACTATACTGCTATTACATAGAACCTTTAAATAGGTGGCGCTGTCCTCCACTATACTGCTATTACATAGAACCTTCCAATAGGTGGCGCTGTCCTCCACTATACTGCTATTACATAGAACATTCCAATAGGTGGCGCTGTCCTCCACTATACTGCTATTACATAGAACCTTCCAATAGGTGGTGCTGTCCTCCACTATACTGCTATTACATAGAACATTCCAATAGGTGGCGCTGTTCTCCACTGTACTGCTATTACATAGAACCTTCCAATAGGTGGCGCTGTTCTCCACTATACTGCTATTACGTAGAACTTTCCAATAGGTGGCGCTGTTCTCCACTATACTGCTATTACATAGAACATTCCAATAGGTGGCGCTGTTCTCCACTATACTGCTATTACATAGAACCTTCCAATAGGTGGCGCTGTCCTCCACTATACTGCTATTACATAGAACATTCCAATAGGAGGCGCTGTCCTCCACTATACTGCTATTACATAGAACCTTCCAATAGGTGTCGCTGTCCTCCACAATACTGCTATTACATAGAACCTTCCAATAGGTGGCGCTGTCCTCCACAATACTGCTATTACATAGAACCTTCCAATAGGTGGCGCTGTCCTCCACTATACTGCTATTACATAGAACCTTCCAATAGGTGGCGCTGTTCTCCACTATACTGCTATTACATAGAACCTTCCAATAGGTGGCGCTGTCCTCCACTATACTGCTATTACATAGAACATTCCAATAGGTGGCGCTGTCCTCCACTATACTGCTATTACATAGAACCTTCCAATAGGTGGCGCTGTCCTCCACAATACTGCTATTACATAGAACCTTCCAATAGGTGGCGCTGTACTCCACTATACTGCTATTACATAGAACCTTCCAATAGGTGGCGCTGTCCTCCACTATACTGCTATTACATAGAACATTCCAATAGGTGGCGCTGTCCTCCACAATACTGCTATTACATAGAACCTTCCAATAGGTGGCGCTGTCCTCCACTATACTGCTATTACAGAGAACCTTCCAATAGGTGGCGCTGTCCTCCAATATACTGCTATTACATAGAACATTCCAATAGGTGGCGCTGTCCTCCACTATACTGCTATTACATAGAACATTCCAATAGGTGGCGCTGTTCTCCACTATACTGCTATTACATAGAACCTTCCAATAGGTGGCGCTGTCCTCCACTATACTGCTATTACATAGAACCTTCCAATAGGTGGCGCTGTTCTCACCTTTACTGCTATTACATAGAACCTTCCAATAGGTGGCGCTGTCCTCCACTATACTGCTATTACATAGAACTTTCCAATAGGTGGCGCTGTCCTCCACTATACTGCTATTACATAGAACCTTCCAATAGGTGGCGCTGTTCTCCACTGTACTGCTATTACATAGAATCTTCCAATAGGTGGTGCTGTCCTCCACTATACTGCTATTACATAGAACATTCCAATAGGTGGCGCTGTCCTCCACTATACTGCTATTACATAGAATATTCCAATAGGTGGCGCTGTCCTCCACTATACTGCTATTACATAGAACCTTCCAATAGGTGGCGCTGTCCTCCACTATACTGCTATTACATAGAACCTTCCAATAGGTGGCGCTGTTCTCCACTATACTGCTATTACATAGAACCTTCCAATAGGTGGCGCTGTCCTCCACTATACTGCTATTACATAGAACATTCCAATAGGTGGCGCTGTCCTACACTATACAGCTATTATATAGAACCTTCCAATAGATGGCGCTGTCCTCCACTATACTGCTATTACATAGAACCTTCCAATAGGTGGCGCTGTCCTCCACTATACTGCTATTACATAGAACATTCCAATAGGTGGCGCTGTTCTCCACTGTACTGCTATTACATAGAAGCTTCCAATAGGTGGCGCTGTCCTCCACTATACTGCTATTACATAGAACCTTCCAATAGGTGGCGCTGTCCTCCACTATACTGCTATTACATAGAACCTTCCAATAGGTGGCGCTGTTCTCCACTGTACTGCTATTACATAGAACCTTCCAATAGGTGGCGCTGTCCTCCACTATACTGCTATTACATAGAACCTTCCAATAGGTGGCGCTATCCTCCACTATACAGCTATTACATAGAATATTCCAATAGGTGGCGCTGTTCTCCACTATACTGCTATTACATAGAACCTTCCAATAGGTGGCGCTGTCCTCCACTATACTGCTATTACATAGAACATTTCAATAGGTGGTGCTGTCCTCCACTATACTGCTATTACATAGAACCTTTAAATAGGTGGCGCTGTCCTCCACTATACTGCTATTACATAGAACCTTCCAATAGGTGGCGCTGTCCTCCACTATACTGCTATTACATAGAACTTTCCAATAGGTGGCGCTGTCCTCCACTATACTGCTATTACATAGAACCTTCCAATAGGTGGTGCTGTCCTCCACTATACTGCTATTACATAGAACATTCCAATAGGTGGCGCTGTTGTTCACTGTACTGCTATTACATAGAACCTTCCAATAGGTGGCGCTGTTCTCCACTATACTGCTATTACATAGAACTTTCCAATAGGTGGCGCTGTTCTCCACTATACTGCTATTACATAGAACATTCCAATAGGTGGCGCTATCCTCCACTATACTGCTATTACATAGAACATTCCAATAGGTGGTGCTGTCCTCCACTATACTGCTATTACATAGAACCTTCCAATAGGTGGCGCTGTCCTCCACTATACTGCTATGACATAGAACCTTCCAATAGGTGGCGCTGTCCTCCACTATACTGCTATTACATAGAACCTTCCAATAAGTGGCGCTGTCCTCCACTATACTGCTATTACATAGACCCATCCACTATACTGCTATTACATAGAACCTTCCAATAGGTGGCGCTGTCCTCCACTATACTGCTATTACATAGAACCTTCCAATAGGTGGCGCTGTTCTCCACTATACTGCTATTACATAGAACCTTCCAATAGGTGGCGCTGTCCTCCACTATACTGCTATTACATAGAACATTCCAATAGGTGGCGCTGTCCTCCACTATAATGCTATTACATAGAACCTTCCAATAGGTGGCGCTGTCCTCCACTATACTGCTATTGCATAGAACCTTCCAATAGGTGGCGCTTTCCTCCACTATACTGCTATTACATAGAACATTCCAATAGGTAGCGCTGTCCTCCACTATACTGCTATTACATAGAACCTTCCAATAGGTGGCGCTTTTCTCCACTGTACTGCTATTACATAGAACATTCCAATAGGTGGTGCTGTCCTCCACTATACTGCTATTACATAGAACCTTCCAATAGGTGGCGCTGTCCTCCACTATACTGCTATTACATAGAACCTTCCAATAGGTGGCGCTGTCCTCCACTATACTGCTATTACATAGAACATTCCAATAGGTGGCGCTGTCCTCCACTATAATGCTATTACATAGAACCTTCCAATAGGTGGCGCTGTCCTCCACTATACTGCTATTACATAGAACATTCCAATAGGTGGCGCTGTCCTCCACTATACTGCTATTATATAGAACCTTCCAATAGGTGGCGCTGTCCTCCACTATACTGCTATTACATAGAACCTTCCAATAGGTGGCGCTGTCCTCCACTATACTGCTATTACATAGAACATTCCAATAGGTGCCGCTGTTCTCCACTGTACTGCTATTACATAGAACCTTCCAATAGGTGGCACTGTTCTCCACTGTACTGCTATTACATAGAACCTTCCAATAGGTGGGGCTATCCTCAACTATACTGCTATTACATAGAATATTCCAATAGGTGGCGCTGTCCTCCACTATACTGCTATTACATAGAACCTTCCAATAGGTGGTGCTGTCCTCCACTATACTGCTATTACATAGAACCTTCCAATAGGTGGCGCTGTTCTCCACTATACTGCTATTACATAGAACCTTCCAATAGGTGGCGCTGTCCTCCACTATACTGCTATTACATAGAACATTTCAATAGGTGGTGCTGTCCTCCACTATACTGCTATTACATAGAACCTTTAAATAGGTGGCGCTGTCCTCCACTATACTGCTATTACATAGAACCTTCCAATAGGTGGCGCTGTCCTCCACTATACTGCTATTACATAGAACATTCCAATAGGTGGCGCTGTCCTCCACTATACTGCTATTACATAGAACCTTCCAATAGGTGGTGCTGTCCTCCACTATACTGCTATTACATAGAACATTCCAATAGGTGGCGCTGTTCTCCACTGTACTGCTATTACATAGAACCTTCCAATAGGTGGCGCTGTTCTCCACTATACTGCTATTACATAGAACTTTCCAATAGGTGGCGCTGTTCTCCACTATACTGCTATTACATAGAACATTCCAATAGGTGGCGCTATCCTCCACTATACTGCTATTACATAGAACATTCCAATAGGTGGTGCTGTCCTCCACTATACTGCTATTACATAGAACCTTCCAATAGGTGGCGCTGTCCTCCACTATACTGCTATGACATAGAACCTTCCAATAGGTGGCGCTGTCCTCCACTATACAGCTATTATATAGAACCTTCCAATAAGTGGCGCTGTCCTCCACTATACTGCTATTACATAGACCCATCCACTATACTGCTATTACATAGAACCTTCCAATAGGTGGCGCTGTCCTCCACTATACTGCTATTACATAGAACCTTCCAATAGGTGGCGCTGTTCTCCACTATACTGCTATTACATAGAACCTTCCAATAGGTGGCGCTGTCCTCCACTATACTGCTATTACATAGAACATTCCAATAGGTGGCGCTGTCCTCCACTATACTGCTATTACATAGAACCTTCCAATAGGTGGCGCTGTCCTCCACTATACTGCTATTACATAGACCCATCCACTATACTGCTATTACATAGAACCTTCCAATATGTGGCACTGTCCTCCACTATACTGCTATTACATAGAACATTCCAATAGGTGGTGCTGTCCTCCACTATACTGCTATTACATAGAACCTTCCAATAGGTGGCGCTGTCCTCCACTATACTGCTATTACATAGAACATTCCAATAGATGGCGCTGTCCTCCACTATACTGCTATTACATAGAACCTTCCAATAGGTGGCGCTGTCCTCCACTATACTGCTATTACATAGAACATTCCAATAGGTGGCGCTGTCCTCCACTATACTGCTATTATATAGAACCTTCCAATAGGTGGCGCTGTCCTCCACTATACTGCTATTACATAGAACCTTCCAATAGGTGGCGCTGTCCTCCACTATACTGCTATTACATAGAACATTCCAATAGGTGCCGCTGTTCTCCACTGTACTGCTATTACATAGAACCTTCCAATAGGTGGCGCTGTTCTCCACTGTACTGCTATTACATAGAACCTTCCAATAGGTGGGGCTATCCTCAACTATACTGCTATTACATAGAATATTCCAATAGGTGGCGCTGTCCTCCACTATACTGCTATTACATAGAACCTTCCAATAGGTGGTGCTGTCCTCCACTATACTGCTATTACATAGAACCTTCCAATAGGTGGCGCTGTTCTCCACTATACTGCTATTACATAGAACCTTCCAATAGGTGGCGCTGTCCTCCACTATACTGCTATTACATAGAACATTTCAATAGGTGGTGCTGTCCTCCACTATACTGCTATTACATAGAACCTTTAAATAGGTGGCGCTGTCCTCCACTATACTGCTATTACATAGAACCTTCCAATAGGTGGCGCTGTCCTCCACTATACTGCTATTACATAGAACATTCCAATAGGTGGCGCTGTCCTCCACTATACTGCTATTACATAGAACCTTCCAATAGGTGGTGCTGTCCTCCACTATACTGCTATTACATAGAACATTCCAATAGGTGGCGCTGTTCTCCACTGTACTGCTATTACATAGAACCTTCCAATAGGTGGCGCTGTTCTCCACTATACTGCTATTACATAGAACTTTCCAATAGGTGGCGCTGTTCTCCACTATACTGCTATTACATAGAACATTCCAATAGGTGGCGCTATCCTCCACTATACTGCTATTACATAGAACATTCCAATAGGTGGCGCTGTCCTCCACTATAATGCTATTACATAGAACCTTCCAATAGGTGGCGCTGTCCTCCACTATACTGCTATTACATAGACCCATCCACTATACTGCTATTACATAGAACCTTCCAATATGTGGCGCTGTCCTCCACTATACTGCTATTACATAGAACATTTCAATAGGTGGAGCTGTCCTCCACTATACTGCTATTACATAGAACCTTCCAATAGGTGGCGCTGTCCTCCACTATACTGCTATTACATAGAACATTCCAATAGGTGGCGCTTTCCTCCACTATATTGCTATTATACAGAACCTTCCAATAGGTGGCGCTGTCCTCCACTATACTGCTATTACATAGAACCTTCCAATAGGTGGCGCTGTCCTCCACTATACTGCTATTACATAGAACATTCCAATAGGTGGCGCTGTCCTCCACTATACTGCTATTACATAGAACCTTCCAATAGGTGGCGCTGTCCTACACTATACTGCTCTTAAATAGAACCTTCCAATAGGTGGCGCTGTCCTCCACTATACTGCTATTACATAGGACATTCCAATAGGTGGCGCTGTCCTCCACTTTACTGCTATTACATAGAACCTTCCAATAGGTGGCACTGTCCTCCACTATACTGCTCTTACATAGAACATTCCAATAGGTGGCGCTGTTCTCCACTATACTGCTATTACATAGAACTTTCCAATAGGTGGCGCTGTTCTCCACTATACTGCTATTACATAGAACATTCCAATAGGTGGCGCTGTCCTCCACTATACTGCTATTACATAGAACCTTCCAATAAGTGGCGCTGTCCTCCGCTATACTGCTATTACATAGACCCATCCACTATACTGCTATTACATAGAACCTTCCAATAGGTGGCGCTGTCCTCCACTATACTGCTATTACATAGAACCTTCCAATAGGTGGCGCTGTTCTCCACTATACTGCTATTACATAGAACATTCCAATAGGTGGCGCTGTCCTCCACTATAATGCTATTACATAGAACCTTCCAATAGGTGGCGCTGTCCTCCACTATACTGCTATTACATAGAACCTTCCAATAGGTGGCGCTGTCCTCCACTATACTGCTATTACATAGAACCTTCCAATAGGTGGCGCTGTCCTCCACTATATTGCTATTACATAGAACCTTCCAATAGGTGGCGCTGTCCTCCACTATACTGCTATTACATAGAACCTTCCAATAGGTGGCGCTGTCCTCCACTATACTGCTCTTACATAGAACATTCCAATAGGTGGCGCTGTCCTCCACTATACTGCTATTACATAGAACATTCCAATAGGTGGCGCTGTCCTCCACTATACTGCTATTACATAGAACCTTCCAATAGGTGGCGCTGTCCTCCACTATACTGCTATTACATAGAACCTTCCAATAGGTGGCGCTGTCCTCCACTATACTGCTATTACATAGAACATTCCAATAGGTGGCGCTGTCCTCCACTATACTGCTATTACATAGAACCTTCCAATAGGTGGCGCTGTCCTCCACTATACTGCTCTTACATAGAACATTCCAATAGGTGGCGCTGTCCTCCACTATACTGCTATTACATAGAACCTTCCAATAGGTGGCAGTGTCCTCCACTATACTGCTCTTACATAGATTATTCCAATAGGTGGCGCTGTCCTCCACTATACTGCTATTACATAGAACATTCCAATAGGTGGTGCTGTCCTCCACTATACTGCTATTACATAGAACCTTCCAATAGGTGGCGCTGTCCTCCACTATACTGCTATTACATAGAACCTTTCAATAGGTGGCGCTGTCCTCCACTATACTGCTATTACATAGAACCTTCCAATAAGTGGCGCTGTCCTCCACTATACTGCTAATACATAGACCCATCCACTATACTGCTATTACATAGAACCTTCCAATAGGTGGCGCTGTCCTCCACTATACTGCTATTACATAGAACATTCCAATAGGTGGCGCTGTCCTCCACTTTACTGCTATTACATAGAACCTTCCAATAGGTGGCACTGTCCTCCACTATACTGCTCTTACATAGAACATTCCAATAGGTGGCGCTGTTCTCCACTATACTGCTATTACATAGAACTTTCCAATAGGTGGCGCTGTTCTCCACTATACTGCTATTACATAGAACATTCCAATAGGTGGCGCTGTCCTCCACTATACTGCTATTACATAGAACCTTCCAATAAGTGGCGCTGTCCTCCGCTATACTGCTATTACATAGACCCATCCACTATACTGCTATTACATAGAACCTTCCAATAGGTGGCGCTGTCCTCCACTATACTGCTATTACATAGAACCTTCCAATAGGTGGCGCTGTTCTCCACTATACTGCTATTACATAGAACCTTCCAATAGGTGGCGCTGTCCTCCACTATACTGCTATTACATAGAACATTCCAATAGGTGGCGCTGTCCTCCACTACAATGCTATTACATAGAACCTTCCAATAGGTGGCGCTGTCCTCCACTATACTGCTATTACATAGACCCATCCACTATACTGCTATTACATAGAACCTTCCAATATGTGGCACTGTCCTCCACTATACTGCTATTACATAGAACATTCCAATAGGTGGCGCTGTCCTCCACTATACTGCTATTACATAGAACCTTCCAATAGGTGGCGCTGTCCTCCACTATACTGCTATTACATAGAACCTTCCAATAGGTGGCGCTGTCCTCCACTATACTGCTATTGCATAGAACATTCCAATAGGTGGCGCTGTCCTCCACTATAATGCTATTACATAGAACCTTCCAATAGGTGGCGCTGTCCTCCACTATACTGCTATTACATAGAACCTTCCAATAGGTGGCGCTGTCCTCCACTATACTGCTCTTACATAGAACATTCCAATAGGTGGCGCTGTCCTCCACTATACTGCTATTACATAGAACATTCCAATAGGTGGCGCTGTCCTCCACTATACTGCTATTACATAGAACCTTCCAATAGGTGGCGCTGTCCTCCACTATACTGCTATTACATAGAACCTTCCAATAGGTGGCGCTGTCCTCCACTATACTGCTATTACATAGAACATTCCAATAGGTGGCGCTGTCCTCCACTATACTGCTATTACATAGAACCTTCCAATAGGTGGCGCTGTCCTCCACTATACTGCTCTTACATAGAACATTCCAATAGGTGGCGCTGTCCTCCACTATACTGCTATTACATAGAACCTTCCAATAGGTGGCAGTGTCCTCCACTATACTGCTCTTACATAGATTATTCCAATAGGTGGCGCTGTCCTCCACTATACTGCTATTACATAGAACATTCCAATAGGTGGTGCTGTCCTCCACTATACTGCTATTACATAGAACCTTCCAATAGGTGGCGCTGTCCTCCACTATACTGCTATTACATAGAACCTTTCAATAGGTGGCGCTGTCCTCCACTATACTGCTATTACATAGAACCTTCCAATAAGTGGCGCTGTCCTCCACTATACTGCTAATACATAGACCCATCCACTATACTGCTATTACATAGAACCTTCCAATAGGTGGCGCTGTCCTCCACTATACTGCTATTACATAGAACCTTCCAATAGGTGGCGCTGTTCTCCACTATACTGCTATTACATAGAACCTTCCAATAGGTGGTACTGTCCTCCACTATACTGCTATTACATAGAACATTCCAATAGGTGGCGCTGTCCTCCACTATACTGCTATTACATAGAACCTTCCAATAGGTGGCGCTGTCCTCCACTATACTGCTATTATATAGACCCATCCACTATACTGCTATTACATAGAACCTTCTAATATGTGGCGCTCTCCTCCACTATACTGCTATTACATAGAACATTCCAATAGGTGGCGCTGTTCTCCACTATACTGCTATTACATAGAACCTTCCAATAGGTGGCGCTATCCTCCACTATACTGCTATTACATAGAACATTCCAATAGGTGGCGCTGTCCTCCACTATACTGCTATTACATAGAACCTTCCAATAGGTGGCACTGTCCTCCACTATACTGCTATTACATAGAACCTTCCAATAGGTGGCGCTGTTCTCCACTATACTGCTATTACATAGAACCTTCCAATAGGTGGCGCTATCCTCCACTATACTGCTATTACATAGAACATTCCAATAGGTAGCGCTGTCCTCCACTATACTGCTATTAAATAGAACCTTCCAATAGGTGGCGCTGTTCTCCACTGTACTGCTGTTACATAGAACCTTCCAATAGGTGGCGCTGTCCTCCACTATACTGCTATTACATAGAACATTCCAATAGGCGGTGCTGTCCTCCACTATACTGCTATTACATAGAACCTTCCAATAGGTGGCGCTGTCCTCCACTATACTGCTATTACATAGAACCTTCCAATAGGTGGCGCTGTCCTCCACTATACTGCTATTACATAGAACATTCCAATAGGTGGCGCTGTCCTCCACTATAATGCTATTACATAGAACCTTCCAATAGGTGGCGCTGTCCTCCACTATACTGCTATTACATAGAACATTCCAATAGGTGGCGCTGTCCTCCACTATACTGCTATTACATAGAACATTCCAATAGGTGCCGCTGTTCTCCACTGTACTGCTATTACATAGAACCTTCCAATAGGTGGCGCTGTTCTCCACTGTACTGCTATTACATAGAACCTTCCAATAGGTGGGGCTATCCTCAACTATACTGCTATTACATAGAATATTCCAATAGGTGGCGCTGTCCTCCACTATACTGCTATTACATAGAACCTTCCAATAGGTGGTGCTGTCCTCCACTATACTGCTATTACATAGAACCTTCCAATAGGTGGCGCTGTTCTCCACTATACTGCTATTACATAGAACCTTCCAATAGGTGGCGCTGTCCTCCACTATACTGCTATTACATAGAACATTTCAATAGGTGGCGCTGTCCTCCACTATACTGCTATTACATAGAACCTTTAAATAGGTGGCGCTGTCCTCCACTATACTGCTATTACATAGAACCTTCCAATAGGTGGCGCTGTCCTCCACTATACTGCTATTACATAGAACATTCCAATAGGTGGCGCTGTCCTCCACTATACTGCTATTACATAGAACCTTCCAATAGGTGGTGCTGTCTTCCACTATACTGCTATTACATAGAACATTCCAATAGGTGGCGCTGTTCTACATTGTACTGCTATTACATAGAACCTTCCAATAGGTGGCGCTGTTCTCCACTATACTGCTATTACATAGAACTTTCCAATAGGTGGCGCTGTTCTCCACTATACTGCTATTACATAGAACATTCCAATAGGTGGCGCTATCCTCCACTATACTGCTATTACATAGAACATTCCAATAGGTGGTGCTGTCCTCCACTATACTGCTATTACATAGAACCTTCCAATAGGTGGCGCTGTCCTCCACTATACTGCTATGACATAGAACCTTCCAATAGGTGGCGCTGTCCTCCACTATACTGCTATTACATAGAAGCTTCCAATAAGTGGCGCTGTCCTCCACTATACTGCTATTACATAGACCCATCCACTATACTGCTATTACATAGAACCTTCCAATAGATGGCGCTGTCCTCCACTATACTGCTATTACATAGAACCTTCCAATAGGTGGCGCTGTTCTCCACTATACTGCTATTACATAGAACCTTCCAATAGGTGGCGCTGTCCTCCACTATACTGCTATTACATAGAACCTTCCAATAGGTGGCGCTGTCCTCCACTATACTGCTATTACATAGACCCATCCACTATACTGCTATTACATAGAACCTTCCAATAGGTGGCGCTGTCCTCCACTATACTGCTGTTACATAGAACCTTCCAATAGGTGGCGCTGTTCTCCACTATACTGCTATTACATAGAACCTTCCAATAGGTGGCGCTGTCCTCCACTATACTGCTATTACATAGAACATTCCAATAGGTGGCGCTGTCCTCCACTATACTGCTATTACATAGAACCTTCCAATAGGTGGCGCTGTCCTCCACTATACTGCTATTACATAGAACATTCCAATAGGTGGCGCTGTCCTCCACTATACTGCTATTACATAGAACCTTCCAATAGGTGGCGCTGTCCTCCACTATACTGCTATTACATAGAACATTCCAATAGGTGGCGCTGTCCTCCACTATACTGCTATTACATAGAACCTTCCAATAGGTGGCGCTGTCCTCCACTATACTGCTATTACATAGAACATTCCAATAGGTGTCGCTGTCCTCCACTATACTGCTATTACATAGAACCTTCCAATAGGTGGCGCTGTCCTCCACTATACTGCTATTACATAGAACCTTCCAATAGGTGGCGCTGTCCTCCACTATACTGCTATTACATAGAACATTCCAATAGGTGGCGCTGTCCTCCACTATACTGCTATTACATAGAACCTTCCAATAGGTGGCGCTGTCCTCCACTATACTGCTATTACATAGAACATTCCAATAGGTGGCGCTGTCCTCCACTATACTGCTATTACATAGAACATTCCAATAGGTGGCGCTGTCCTCCACTATACTGCTATTACATAAAACATTCCAATAGGTGGCGCTGTCCTCCACTATACTGCTATTACATAGATCCTTCCAATATGTGGCGCTGTCCTCCACTATACTGCTATTACATAGACCCATCCACTATACTGCTATTACATAGAACCTTCCAATAGGTGGCGCTGTCCTCCACTATACTGCTATTACATAGAACCTTCCAATAAGTGGCGCTGTCCTCCACTATACTGCTATTACATAGACCCATCCACTATACTGCTATTACATAGAACCTTCCAATAGGTGGCGCTGTCCTCCACTGTACTGCTATTACATAGAACCTTCCAATAGGTTGCGCTGTTCTCCACTATACTGCTATTACATAGAACCTTCCAATAGGTGGCGCTGTCCTCCACTATACTGCTATTACATAGAACATTCCAATAGGTGGCGCTGTCCTCCACTATACTGCTATTACATAGAACCTTCCAATAGGTGGCGCTGTCCTCCACTATACTGCTATTACATAGACCCATCCACTATACTGCTATTACATAGAACCTTCCAATAGGTGGCGCTGTCCTCCACTATACTGCTATTACATAGAACATTCCAATAGGTGGCGCTGTTCTCCACTATACTGCTATTACATAGAACCTTCCAATAGGTGGCGCTGTCCTCCACTATACTGCTATTACATAGAACATTCCAATAGGTGGCGCTGTCCTCCACTATACTGCTATTACATAGAACCTTCCAATAGGTGGCGCTGTCCTCCACTATACTGCTATTACATAGAACATTCCAATAGGTGGCGCTGTCCTCCACTATACTGCTATTACATAGAACCTTCCAATAGGTGGCGCTGTCCTCCACTATACTGCTATTACATAGAACATTCCAATAGGTGGCGCTGTCCTCCACTATACTGCTATTACATAGAACCTTCCAATAGGTGGCGCTGTCCTCCACTATACTGCTATTACATAGAACATTCCAATAGGTGGCGCTGTCCTCCACTATACTGCTATTACATAGAACCTTCCAATAGGTGGCGCTGTCCTCCACTATACTGCTATTACATAGAACCTTCCAATAGGTGGCGCTGTCCTCCACTATACTGCTATTACATAGAACATTCCAATAGGTGGCGCTGTCCTCCACTATACTGCTATTACATAGAACCTTCCAATAGGTGGCGCTGTCCTCCACTATACTGCTATTACATAGAACCTTCCAATAGGTGGCGCTGTCCTCCACTATACTGCTATTACATAGAACCTTCCAATAGGTGGCGCTGTCCTCCACTATACTGCTATTACATAGAACCTTCCAATAGGTGGCGCTGTCCTCCACTATACTGCTATTACATAGACCCATCCACTATACTGCTATTACATAGAACCTTCCAATAGGTGGCGCTGTCCTCCACTATACTGCTGTTACATAGAACCTTCCAATAGGTGGCGCTGTTCTCCACTATACTGCTATTACATAGAACCTTCCAATAGGTGGCGCTGTCCTCCACTATACTGCTATTACATAGAACATTCCAATAGGTGGCGCTGTCCTCCACTATACTGCTATTACATAGAACCTTCCAATAGGTGGCGCTGTCCTCCACTATACTGCTATTACATAGAACATTCCAATAGGTGGCGCTGTCCTCCACTATACTGCTATTACATAGAACCTTCCAATAGGTGGCGCTGTCCTCCACTATACTGCTATTACATAGAACATTCCAATAGGTGGCGCTGTCCTCCACTATACTGCTATTACATAGAACCTTCCAATAGGTGGCGCTGTCCTCCACTATACTGCTATTACATAGAACATTCCAATAGGTGGCGCTGTCCTCCACTATACTGCTATTACATAGAACCTTCCAATAGGTGGCGCTGTCCTCCACTATACTGCTATTACATAGAACCTTCCAATAGGTGGCGCTGTCCTCCACTATACTGCTATTACATAGAACATTCCAATAGGTGGCGCTGTCCTCCACTATACTGCTATTACATAGAACCTTCCAATAGGTGGCGCTGTCCTCCACTATACTGCTATTACATAGAACATTCCAATAGGTGGCGCTGTCCTCCACTATACTGCTATTACATAGAACATTCCAATAGGTGGCGCTGTCCTCCACTATACTGCTATTACATAAAACATTCCAATAGGTGGCGCTGTCCTCCACTATACTGCTATTACATAGATCCTTCCAATATGTGGCGCTGTCCTCCACTATACTGCTATTACATAGACCCATCCACTATACTGCTATTACATAGAACCTTCCAATAGGTGGCGCTGTCCTCCACTATACTGCTATTACATAGAACCTTCCAATAAGTGGCGCTGTCCTCCACTATACTGCTATTACATAGACCCATCCACTATACTGCTATTACATAGAACCTTCCAATAGGTGGCGCTGTCCTCCACTGTACTGCTATTACATAGAACCTTCCAATAGGTTGCGCTGTTCTCCACTATACTGCTATTACATAGAACCTTCCAATAGGTGGCGCTGTCCTCCACTATACTGCTATTACATAGAACATTCCAATAGGTGGCGCTGTCCTCCACTATACTGCTATTACATAGAACCTTCCAATAGGTGGCGCTGTCCTCCACTATACTGCTATTACATAGACCCATCCACTATACTGCTATTACATAGAACCTTCCAATAGGTGGCGCTGTCCTCCACTATACTGCTATTACATAGAACATTCCAATAGGTGGCGCTGTTCTCCACTATACTGCTATTACATAGAACCTTCCAATAGGTGGCGCTGTCCTCCACTATACTGCTATTACATAGAACATTCCAATAGGTGGCGCTGTCCTCCACTATACTGCTATTACATAGAACCTTCCAATAGGTGGCGCTGTCCTCCACTATACTGCTATTACATAGAACATTCCAATAGGTGGCGCTGTCCTCCACTATACTGCTATTACATAGAACATTCCAATAGGTGGCGCTGTCCTCCACTATACTGCTATTACATAAAACATTCCAATAGGTGGCGCTGTCCTCCACTATACTGCTATTACATAGATCCTTCCAATATGTGGCGCTGTCCTCCACTATACTGCTATTACATAGACCCATCCACTATACTGCTATTACATAGAACCTTCCAATAGGTGGCGCTGTCCTCCACTATACTGCTATTACATAGAACCTTCCAATAAGTGGCGCTGTCCTCCACTATACTGCTATTACATAGACCCATCCACTATACTGCTATTACATAGAACCTTCCAATAGGTGGCGCTGTCCTCCACTGTACTGCTATTACATAGAACCTTCCAATAGGTTGCGCTGTTCTCCACTATACTGCTATTACATAGAACCTTCCAATAGGTGGCGCTGTCCTCCACTATACTGCTATTACATAGAACATTCCAATAGGTGGCGCTGTCCTCCACTATACTGCTATTACATAGAACCTTCCAATAGGTGGCGCTGTCCTCCACTATACTGCTATTACATAGACCCATCCACTATACTGCTATTACATAGAACCTTCCAATAGGTGGCGCTGTCCTCCACTATACTGCTATTACATAGAACATTCCAATAGGTGGCGCTGTTCTCCACTATACTGCTATTACATAGAACCTTCCAATAGGTGGCGCTGTCCTCCACTATACTGCTATTACATAGAACATTCCAATAGGTGGCGCTGTCCTCCACTATACTGCTATTACATAGAACCTTCCAATAGGTGGCGCTGTCCTCCACTATACTGCTATTACATAGAACATTCCAATAGGTGGCACTGTCCTCCACTATACTGCTATTACATAGAACCTTCCAATAGGTGGCGCTGTCCTCCACTATACTGCTATTACATAGAACATTCCAATAGGTGGCGCTGTCCTCCACTATACTGCTATTACATAGAACCTTCCAATAGGTGGCGCTGTCCTCCACTATACTGCTATTACATAGAACATTCCAATAGGTGGCGCTGTCCTCCACTATACTGCTATTACATAGAACCTTCCAATAGGTGGCGCTGTCCTCCACTATACTGCTATTACATAGAACCTTCCAATAGGTGGCGCTGTCCTCCACTATACTGCTATTACATAGAACATTCCAATAGGTGGCGCTGTCCTCCACTATACTGCTATTACATAGAACCTTCCAATAGGTGGCGCTGTCCTCCACTATACTGCTATTACATAGAACATTCCAATAGGTGGCGCTGTCCTCCACTATACTGCTATTACATAGAACCTTCCAATAGGTGGCGCTGTCCTCCACTATACTGCTATTACATAGAACATTTCAATAGGTGGCGCTGTCCTCCACTATACTGCTATTACATAGAACCTTTAAATAGGTGTCGCTGTCCTCCACTATACTGCTATTACAAAGAACCTTCCAATAGGTGGCGCTGTCCTCCACTATACTGCTATTACATAGAACATTCCAATAGGTGGCGCTGTCCTCCACTATACAGCTATTACATAGAACCTTGCAATAGGTGGTGCTGTCCTCCACTATACTGCTATTACATAGAACATTCCAATAGGTGGCGCTGTTTTACATTGTACTGCTATTACATAGAACCTTCCAATAGGTGGCGCTGTTCTCCACTATACTGCTATTACATAGAACTTTCCAATAGGTGGCGCTGTTCTCCACTATACTGCTATTACATAGAACATTCCAATAGGTGGCGCTATCCTCCACTATACTGCTATTACATAGAACATTCCAATAGGTGGTGCTGTCCTCCACTATACTGCTATTACATAGAACCTTCCAATAGGTGGCGCTGTCCTCCACTATACTGCTATGACATAGAACCTTCCAATAGGTGGCGCTGTCCTCCACTATACTGCTATTACATAGAAGCTTCCAATAAGTGGCGCTGTCCTCCACTATACTGCTATTACATAGACCCATCCACTATACTGCTATTACATAGAACCTTCCAATAGGTGGCGCTGTCCTCCACTATACTGCTATTACATAGAACCTTCCAATAGGTGGCGCTGTTCTCCACTATACTGCTATTACATAGAACCTTCCAATAGGTGGCGCTGTCCTCCACTATACTGCTATTACATAGAACCTTCCAATAGGTGGCGCTGTCCTCCACTATACTGCTATTACATAGACCCATCCACTATACTGCTATTACATAGAACCTTCCAATAGGTGGCGCTGTCCTCCACTATACTGCTGTTACATAGAACCTTCCAATAGGTGGCGCTGTTCTCCACTATACTGCTATTACATAGAACCTTCCAATAGGTGGCGCTGTCCTCCACTATACTGCTATTACATAGAACATTCCAATAGGTGGCGCTGTCCTCCACTATACTGCTATTACATAGAACCTTCCAATAGGTGGCGCTGTCCTCCACTATACTGCTATTACATAGAACATTCCAATAGGTGGCGCTGTCCTCCACTATACTGCTATTACATAGAACCTTCCAATAGGTGGCGCTGTCCTCCACTATACTGCTATTACATAGAACATTCCAATAGGTGGCGCTGTCCTCCACTATACTGCTATTACATAGAACCTTCCAATAGGTGGCGCTGTCCTCCACTATACTGCTATTACATAGAACATTCCAATAGGTGGCGCTGTCCTCCACTATACTGCTATTACATAGAACCTTCCAATAGGTGGCGCTGTCCTCCACTATACTGCTATTACATAGAACCTTCCAATAGGTGGCGCTGTCCTCCACTATACTTCTATTACATAGAACATTCCAATAGGTGGCGCTGTCCTCCACTATACTGCTATTACATAGAACCTTCCAATAGGTGGCGCTGTCCTCCACTATACTGCTATTACATAGAACATTCCAATAGGTGGCGCTGTCCTCCACTATACTGCTATTACATAGAACATTCCAATAGGTGGCGCTGTCCTCCACTATACTGCTATTACATAGAACATTCCAATAGGTGGCGCTGTCCTCCACTATACTGCTATTACATAGATCCTTCCAATATGTGGCGCTGTCCTCCACTATACTGCTATTACATAGACCCATCCACTATACTGCTATTACATAGAACCTTCCAATAGGTGGCGCTGTCCTCCACTATACTGCTATTACATAGAACCTTCCAATAAGTGGCGCTGTCCTCCACTATACTGCTATTACATAGACCCATCCACTATACTGCTATTACATAGAACCTTCCAATAGGTGGCGCTGTCCTCCACTATACTGCTATTACATAGAACCTTCCAATAGGTGGCGCTGTTCTCCACTATACTGCTATTACATAGAACCTTCCAATAGGTGGCGCTGTCCTCCACTATACTGCTATTACATAGAACATTCCAATAGGTGGCGCTGTCCTCCACTATACTGCTATTACATAGAACCTTCCAATAGGTGGCGCTGTCCTCCACTATACTGCTATTACATAGACCCATCCACTATACTGCTATTACATAGAACCTTCCAATAGGTGGCGCTGTCCTCCACTATACTGCTATTACATAGAACATTCCAATAGGTGGCGCTGTTCTCCACTATACTGCTATTACATAGAACCTTCCAATAGGTGGCGCTGTCCTCCACTATACTGCTATTACATAGAACATTCCAATAGGTGGCGCTGTCCTCCACTATACTGCTATTACATAGAACCTTCCAATAGGTGGCGCTGTCCTCCACTATACTGCTATTACATAGAACATTCCAATAGGTGGCGCTGTCCTCCACTATACTGCTATTACATAGAACCTTCCAATAGGTGGCGCTGTCCTCCACTATACTGCTATTACATAGAACATTCCAATAGGTGGCGCTGTCCTCCACTATACTGCTATTACATAGAACCTTCCAATAGGTGGCGCTGTCCTCCACTATACTGCTATTACATAGAACATTCCAATAGGTGGCGCTGTCCTCCACTATACTGCTATTACATAGAACCTTCCAATAGGTGGCGCTGTCCTCCACTATACTGCTATTACATAGAACCTTCCAATAGGTGGCGCTGTCCTCCACTATACTGCTATTACATAGAACATTCCAATAGGTGGCGCTGTCCTCCACTATACTGCTATTACATAGAACCTTCCAATAGGTGGCGCTGTCCTCCACTATACTGCTATTACATAGAACATTCCAATAGGTGGCGCTGTCCTCCACTATACTGCTATTACATAGAACATTCCAATAGGTGGCGCTGTCCTCCACTATACTGCTATTACATAGAACATTCCAATAGGTGGCGCTGTCCTCCACTATACTGCTATTACATAGATCCTTCCAATATGTGGCGCTGTCCTCCACTATACTGCTATTACATAGACCCATCCACTATACTGCTATTACATAGAACCTTCCAATAGGTGGCGCTGTCCTCCACTATACTGCTATTACATAGAACCTTCCAATAAGTGGCGCTGTCCTCCACTATACTGCTATTACATAGACCCATCCACTATACTGCTATTACATAGAACCTTCCAATAGGTGGCGCTGTCCTCCACTATACTGCTATTACACAGAACCTTCCAATAGGTGGCGCTGTTCTCCACTATACTGCTATTACATAGAACCTTCCAATAGGTGGCGCTGTCCTCCACTATACTGCTTTTACATAGAACATTCCAATAGGTGGCGCTGTCCTCCACTATACTCCTATTACATAGAACCTTCCAATAGGTGGCGCTGTCCTCCACTATACTGCTATTACATAGACCCATCCACTATACTGCTATTACATAGAACCTTCCAATAGGTGGCGCTGTCCTCCACTATACTGCTATTACATAGAACATTCCAATAGGTGGCGCTGTTCTCCACTATACTGCTATTATATAGAACCTTCCAATAGGTGGCGCTGTCCTCCACTATACTGCTATTACATAGAACATTCCAATAGGTGGCGCTGTCCTCCACTATACTGCTATTACATAGAACCTTCCAATAGGTGGCGCTGTCCTCCACTATACTGCTATTACATAGAACATTCCAATAGGTGGCGCTGTCCTCCACTATACTGCTATTACATAGAACCTTCCAATAGGTGGCGGTGTCCTCCACTATACTGCTATTACATAGAACATTCCAATAGGTGGCGCTGTCCTCCACTATACTGCTATTACATAGAACCTTCCAATAGGTGGCGCTGTCCTCCACTATACTGCTATTACATAGAACATTCCAATAGGTGGCGCTGTCCTCCACTATACTGCTATTACATAGAACCTTCCAATAGGTGGCGCTGTCCTCCACTATACTGCTATTACATAGAACCTTCCAATAGGTGGCGCTGTCCTCCACTATACTGCTATTACATAGAACATTCCAATAGGTGGCGCTGTCCTCCACTATACTGCTATTACATAGAACCTTCCAATAGGTGGCGCTGTCCTCCACTATACTGCTATTACATAGAACATTCCAATAGGTGGCGCTGTCCTCCACTATACTGCTATTACATAGAACATTCCAATAGGTGGCGCTGTCCTCCACTATACTGCTATTACATAGAACATTCCAATAGATGGCGCTGTCCTCCACTATACTGCTATTACATAGATCCTTCCAATATGTGGCGCTGTCCTCCACTATACTGCTATTACATAGACCCATCCACTATACTGCTATTACATAGAACCTTCCAATAGGTGGCGCTGTCCTCCACTATACTGCTATTACATAGAACCTTCCAATAAGTGGCGCTGTCCTCCACTATACTGCTATTACATAGACCCATCCACTATACTGCTATTACATAGAACCTTCCAATAGGTGGCGCTGTCCTCCACTATACTGCTATTACATAGAACCTTCCAATAGGTGGCGCTGTTCTCCACTATACTGCTATTACATAGAACCTTCCAATAGGTGGCGCTGTCCTCCACTATACTGCTATTACATAGAACATTCCAATAGGTGGCGCTGTCCTCCACTATACTGCTATTACATAGAACCTTCCAATAGGTGGCGCTGTCCTCCACTATACTGCTATTACATAGAACATTCCAATAGGTGGCGCTGTCCTCCACTATACTGCTATTACATAGAACCTTCCAATAGGTGGCGCTGTCCTCCACTATACTGCTATTACATAGAACATTTCAATAGGTGGAGCTGTCCTCCACTATACTGCTATTACATAGAACCTTCCAATAGGTGGCGCTGTCCTCCACTATACTGCTATTACATAGAACATTCCAATAGGTGGCGCTTTCCTCCACTATATTGCTATTATACAGAACCTTCCAATAGGTGGCGCTGTCCTCCACTATACTGCTATTACATAGAACCTTCCAATAGGTGGCGCTGTCCTCCACTATACTGCTATTACATAGAACATTCCAATAGGTGGCGCTGTCCTCCACTATACTGCTATTACATAGAACCTTCCAATAGGTGGCGCTGTCCTACACTATACTGCTCTTAAATAGAACCTTCCAATAGGTGGCGCTGTCCTCCACTATACTGCTATTACATAGAACATTCCAATAGGTGGCGCTGTCCTCCACTTTACTGCTATTACATAGAACCTTCCAATAGGTGGCACTGTCCTCCACTATACTGCTCTTACATAGAACATTCCAATAGGTGGCGCTGTTCTCCACTATACTGCTATTACATAGAACTTTCCAATAGGTGGCGCTGTTCTCCACTATACTGCTATTACATAGAACATTCCAATAGGTGGCGCTGTCCTCCACTATACTGCTATTACATAGAACCTTCCAATAAGTGGCGCTGTCCTCCGCTATACTGCTATTACATAGACCCATCCACTATACTGCTATTACATAGAACCTTCCAATAGGTGGCGCTGTCCTCCACTATACTGCTATTACATAGAACCTTCCAATAGGTGGCGCTGTTCTCCACTATACTGCTATTACATAGAACATTCCAATAGGTGGCGCTGTCCTCCACTATAATGCTATTACATAGAACCTTCCAATAGGTGGCGCTGTCCTCCACTATACTGCTATTACATAGAACCTTCCAATAGGTGGCGCTGTCCTCCACTATACTGCTATTACATAGAACCTTCCAATAGGTGGCGCTGTCCTCCACTATATTGCTATTACATAGAACCTTCCAATAGGTGGCGCTGTCCTCCACTATACTGCTATTACATAGAACCTTCCAATAGGTGGCGCTGTCCTCCACTATACTGCTCTTACATAGAACATTCCAATAGGTGGCGCTGTCCTCCACTATACTGCTATTACATAGAACATTCCAATAGGTGGCGCTGTCCTCCACTATACTGCTATTACATAGAACCTTCCAATAGGTGGCGCTGTCCTCCACTATACTGCTATTACATAGAACCTTCCAATAGGTGGCGCTGTCCTCCACTATACTGCTATTACATAGAACATTCCAATAGGTGGCGCTGTCCTCCACTATACTGCTATTACATAGAACCTTCCAATAGGTGGCGCTGTCCTCCACTATACTGCTCTTACATAGAACATTCCAATAGGTGGCGCTGTCCTCCACTATACTGCTATTACATAGAACCTTCCAATAGGTGGCAGTGTCCTCCACTATACTGCTCTTACATAGATTATTCCAATAGGTGGCGCTGTCCTCCACTATACTGCTATTACATAGAACATTCCAATAGGTGGTGCTGTCCTCCACTATACTGCTATTACATAGAACCTTCCAATAGGTGGCGCTGTCCTCCACTATACTGCTATTACATAGAACCTTTCAATAGGTGGCGCTGTCCTCCACTATACTGCTATTACATAGAACCTTCCAATAAGTGGCGCTGTCCTCCACTATACTGCTAATACATAGACCCATCCACTATACTGCTATTACATAGAACCTTCCAATAGGTGGCGCTGTCCTCCACTATACTGCTATTACATAGAACATTCCAATAGGTGGCGCTGTCCTCCACTTTACTGCTATTACATAGAACCTTCCAATAGGTGGCACTGTCCTCCACTATACTGCTCTTACATAGAACATTCCAATAGGTGGCGCTGTTCTCCACTATACTGCTATTACATAGAACTTTCCAATAGGTGGCGCTGTTCTCCACTATACTGCTATTACATAGAACATTCCAATAGGTGGCGCTGTCCTCCACTATACTGCTATTACATAGAACCTTCCAATAAGTGGCGCTGTCCTCCGCTATACTGCTATTACATAGACCCATCCACTATACTGCTATTACATAGAACCTTCCAATAGGTGGCGCTGTCCTCCACTATACTGCTATTACATAGAACCTTCCAATAGGTGGCGCTGTTCTCCACTATACTGCTATTACATAGAACCTTCCAATAGGTGGCGCTGTCCTCCACTATACTGCTATTACATAGAACATTCCAATAGGTGGCGCTGTCCTCCACTACAATGCTATTACATAGAACCTTCCAATAGGTGGCGCTGTCCTCCACTATACTGCTATTACATAGACCCATCCACTATACTGCTATTACATAGAACCTTCCAATATGTGGCACTGTCCTCCACTATACTGCTATTACATAGAACATTCCAATAGGTGGCGCTGTCCTCCACTATACTGCTATTACATAGAACCTTCCAATAGGTGGCGCTGTCCTCCACTATACTGCTATTACATAGAACCTTCCAATAGGTGGCGCTGTCCTCCACTATACTGCTATTGCATAGAACATTCCAATAGGTGGCGCTGTCCTCCACTATAATGCTATTACATAGAACCTTCCAATAGGTGGCGCTGTCCTCCACTATACTGCTATTACATAGAACCTTCCAATAGGTGGCGCTGTCCTCCACTATACTGCTCTTACATAGAACATTCCAATAGGTGGCGCTGTCCTCCACTATACTGCTATTACATAGAACATTCCAATAGGTGGCGCTGTCCTCCACTATACTGCTATTACATAGAACCTTCCAATAGGTGGCGCTGTCCTCCACTATACTGCTATTACATAGAACCTTCCAATAGGTGGCGCTGTCCTCCACTATACTGCTATTACATAGAACATTCCAATAGGTGGCGCTGTCCTCCACTATACTGCTATTACATAGAACCTTCCAATAGGTGGCGCTGTCCTCCACTATACTGCTCTTACATAGAACATTCCAATAGGTGGCGCTGTCCTCCACTATACTGCTATTACATAGAACCTTCCAATAGGTGGCAGTGTCCTCCACTATACTGCTCTTACATAGATTATTCCAATAGGTGGCGCTGTCCTCCACTATACTGCTATTACATAGAACATTCCAATAGGTGGTGCTGTCCTCCACTATACTGCTATTACATAGAACCTTCCAATAGGTGGCGCTGTCCTCCACTATACTGCTATTACATAGAACCTTTCAATAGGTGGCGCTGTCCTCCACTATACTGCTATTACATAGAACCTTCCAATAAGTGGCGCTGTCCTCCACTATACTGCTAATACATAGACCCATCCACTATACTGCTATTACATAGAACCTTCCAATAGGTGGCGCTGTCCTCCACTATACTGCTATTACATAGAACCTTCCAATAGGTGGCGCTGTTCTCCACTATACTGCTATTACATAGAACCTTCCAATAGGTGGTACTGTCCTCCACTATACTGCTATTACATAGAACATTCCAATAGGTGGCGCTGTCCTCCACTATACTGCTATTACATAGAACCTTCCAATAGGTGGCGCTGTCCTCCACTATACTGCTATTATATAGACCCATCCACTATACTGCTATTACATAGAACCTTCTAATATGTGGCGCTCTCCTCCACTATACTGCTATTACATAGAACATTCCAATAGGTGGCGCTGTTCTCCACTATACTGCTATTACATAGAACCTTCCAATAGGTGGCGCTATCCTCCACTATACTGCTATTACATAGAACATTCCAATAGGTGGCGCTGTCCTCCACTATACTGCTATTACATAGAACCTTCCAATAGGTGGCACTGTCCTCCACTATACTGCTATTACATAGAACCTTCCAATAGGTGGCGCTGTTCTCCACTATACTGCTATTACATAGAACCTTCCAATAGGTGGCGCTATCCTCCACTATACTGCTATTACATAGAACATTCCAATAGGTAGCGCTGTCCTCCACTATACTGCTATTAAATAGAACCTTCCAATAGGTGGCGCTGTTCTCCACTGTACTGCTGTTACATAGAACCTTCCAATAGGTGGCGCTGTCCTCCACTATACTGCTATTACATAGAACATTCCAATAGGCGGTGCTGTCCTCCACTATACTGCTATTACATAGAACCTTCCAATAGGTGGCGCTGTCCTCCACTATACTGCTATTACATAGAACCTTCCAATAGGTGGCGCTGTCCTCCACTATACTGCTATTACATAGAACATTCCAATAGGTGGCGCTGTCCTCCACTATAATGCTATTACATAGAACCTTCCAATAGGTGGCGCTGTCCTCCACTATACTGCTATTACATAGAACATTCCAATAGGTGGCGCTGTCCTCCACTATACTGCTATTACATAGAACATTCCAATAGGTGCCGCTGTTCTCCACTGTACTGCTATTACATAGAACCTTCCAATAGGTGGCGCTGTTCTCCACTGTACTGCTATTACATAGAACCTTCCAATAGGTGGGGCTATCCTCAACTATACTGCTATTACATAGAATATTCCAATAGGTGGCGCTGTCCTCCACTATACTGCTATTACATAGAACCTTCCAATAGGTGGTGCTGTCCTCCACTATACGGCTATTACATAGAACCTTCCAATAGGTGGCGCTGTTCTCCACTATACTGCTATTACATAGAACCTTCCAATAGGTGGCGCTGTCCTCCACTATACTGCTATTACATAGAACATTTCAATAGGTGGCGCTGTCCTCCACTATACTGCTATTACATAGAACCTTTAAATAGGTGGCGCTGTCCTCCACTATACTGCTATTACATAGAACCTTCCAATAGGTGGCGCTGTCCTCCACTATACTGCTATTACATAGAACATTCCAATAGGTGGCGCTGTCCTCCACTATACTGCTATTACATAGAACCTTCCAATAGGTGGTGCTGTCTTCCACTATACTGCTATTACATAGAACATTCCAATAGGTGGCGCTGTTCTACATTGTACTGCTATTACATAGAACCTTCCAATAGGTGGCGCTGTTCTCCACTATACTGCTATTACATAGAACTTTCCAATAGGTGGCGCTGTTCTCCACTATACTGCTATTACATAGAACATTCCAATAGGTGGCGCTATCCTCCACTATACTGCTATTACATAGAACATTCCAATAGGTGGTGCTGTCCTCCACTATACTGCTATTACATAGAACCTTCCAATAGGTGGCGCTGTCCTCCACTATACTGCTATGACATAGAACCTTCCAATAGGTGGCGCTGTCCTCCACTATACTGCTATTACATAGAAGCTTCCAATAAGTGGCGCTGTCCTCCACTATACTGCTATTACATAGACCCATCCACTATACTGCTATTACATAGAACCTTCCAATAGATGGCGCTGTCCTCCACTATACTGCTATTACATAGAACCTTCCAATAGGTGGCGCTGTTCTCCACTATACTGCTATTACATAGAACCTTCCAATAGGTGGCGCTGTCCTCCACTATACTGCTATTACATAGAACCTTCCAATAGGTGGCGCTGTCCTCCACTATACTGCTATTACATAGACCCATCCACTATACTGCTATTACATAGAACCTTCCAATAGGTGGCGCTGTCCTCCACTATACTGCTGTTACATAGAACCTTCCAATAGGTGGCGCTGTTCTCCACTATACTGCTATTACATAGAACCTTCCAATAGGTGGCGCTGTCCTCCACTATACTGCTATTACATAGAACATTCCAATAGGTGGCGCTGTCCTCCACTATACTGCTATTACATAGAACCTTCCAATAGGTGGCGCTGTCCTCCACTATACTGCTATTACATAGAACATTCCAATAGGTGGCGCTGTCCTCCACTATACTGCTATTACATAGAACCTTCCAATAGGTGGCGCTGTCCTCCACTATACTGCTATTACATAGAACATTCCAATAGGTGGCGCTGTCCTCCACTATACTGCTATTACATAGAACCTTCCAATAGGTGGCGCTGTCCTCCACTATACTGCTATTACATAGAACATTCCAATAGGTGGCGCTGTCCTCCACTATACTGCTATTACATAGAACCTTCCAATAGGTGGCGCTGTCCTCCACTATACTGCTATTACATAGAACCTTCCAATAGGTGGCGCTGTCCTCCACTATACTGCTATTACATAGAACATTCCAATAGGTGGCGCTGTCCTCCACTATACTGCTATTACATAGAACCTTCCAATAGGTGGCGCTGTCCTCCACTATACTGCTATTACATAGAACATTCCAATAGGTGGCGCTGTCCTCCACTATACTGCTATTACATAGAACATTCCAATAGGTGGCGCTGTCCTCCACTATACTGCTATTACATAAAACATTCCAATAGGTGGCGCTGTCCTCCACTATACTGCTATTACATAGATCCTTCCAATATGTGGCGCTGTCCTCCACTATACTGCTATTACATAGACCCCATCCACTATACTGCTATTACATAGAACCTTCCAATAGGTGGCGCTGTCCTCCACTATACTGCTATTACATAGAACCTTCCAATAAGTGGCGCTGTCCTCCACTATACTGCTATTACATAGACCCATCCACTATACTGCTATTACATAGAACCTTCCAATAGGTGGCGCTGTCCTCCACTGTACTGCTATTACATAGAACCTTCCAATAGGTTGCGCTGTTCTCCACTATACTGCTATTACATAGAACCTTCCAATAGGTGGCGCTGTCCTCCACTATACTGCTATTACATAGAACATTCCAATAGGTGGCGCTGTCCTCCACTATACTGCTATTACATAGAACATTCCAATAGGTGGCGCTGTCCTCCACTATACTGCTATTACATAGAACCTTCCAATAGGTGGCGCTGTCCTACACTATACTGCTCTTAAATAGAACCTTCCAATAGGTGGCGCTGTCCTCCACTATACTGCTATTACATAGAACATTCCAATAGGTGGCGCTGTCCTCCACTTTACTGCTATTACATAGAACCTTCCAATAGGTGGCACTGTCCTCCACTATACTGCTCTTACATAGAACATTCCAATAGGTGGCGCTGTTCTCCACTATACTGCTATTACATAGAACTTTCCAATAGGTGGCGCTGTTCTCCACTATACTGCTATTACATAGAACATTCCAATAGGTGGCGCTGTCCTCCACTATACTGCTATTACATAGAACCTTCCAATAAGTGGCGCTGTCCTCCGCTATACTGCTATTACATAGACCCATCCACTATACTGCTATTACATAGAACCTTCCAATAGGTGGCGCTGTCCTCCACTATACTGCTATTACATAGAACCTTCCAATAGGTGGCGCTGTTCTCCACTATACTGCTATTACATAGAACATTCCAATAGGTGGCGCTGTCCTCCACTATAATGCTATTACATAGAACCTTCCAATAGGTGGCGCTGTCCTCCACTATACTGCTATTACATAGAACCTTCCAATAGGTGGCGCTGTCCTCCACTATACTGCTATTACATAGAACCTTCCAATAGGTGGCGCTGTCCTCCACTATATTGCTATTACATAGAACCTTCCAATAGGTGGCGCTGTCCTCCACTATACTGCTATTACATAGAACCTTCCAATAGGTGGCGCTGTCCTCCACTATACTGCTCTTACATAGAACATTCCAATAGGTGGCGCTGTCCTCCACTATACTGCTATTACATAGAACATTCCAATAGGTGGCGCTGTCCTCCACTATACTGCTATTACATAGAACCTTCCAATAGGTGGCGCTGTCCTCCACTATACTGCTATTACATAGAACCTTCCAATAGGTGGCGCTGTCCTCCACTATACTGCTATTACATAGAACATTCCAATAGGTGGCGCTGTCCTCCACTATACTGCTATTACATAGAACCTTCCAATAGGTGGCGCTGTCCTCCACTATACTGCTCTTACATAGAACATTCCAATAGGTGGCGCTGTCCTCCACTATACTGCTATTACATAGAACCTTCCAATAGGTGGCAGTGTCCTCCACTATACTGCTCTTACATAGATTATTCCAATAGGTGGCGCTGTCCTCCACTATACTGCTATTACATAGAACATTCCAATAGGTGGTGCTGTCCTCCACTATACTGCTATTACATAGAACCTTCCAATAGGTGGCGCTGTCCTCCACTATACTGCTATTACATAGAACCTTTCAATAGGTGGCGCTGTCCTCCACTATACTGCTATTACATAGAACCTTCCAATAAGTGGCGCTGTCCTCCACTATACTGCTAATACATAGACCCATCCACTATACTGCTATTACATAGAACCTTCCAATAGGTGGCGCTGTCCTCCACTATACTGCTATTACATAGAACATTCCAATAGGTGGCGCTGTCCTCCACTTTACTGCTATTACATAGAACCTTCCAATAGGTGGCACTGTCCTCCACTATACTGCTCTTACATAGAACATTCCAATAGGTGGCGCTGTTCTCCACTATACTGCTATTACATAGAACTTTCCAATAGGTGGCGCTGTTCTCCACTATACTGCTATTACATAGAACATTCCAATAGGTGGCGCTGTCCTCCACTATACTGCTATTACATAGAACCTTCCAATAAGTGGCGCTGTCCTCCGCTATACTGCTATTACATAGACCCATCCACTATACTGCTATTACATAGAACCTTCCAATAGGTGGCGCTGTCCTCCACTATACTGCTATTACATAGAACCTTCCAATAGGTGGCGCTGTTCTCCACTATACTGCTATTACATAGAACCTTCCAATAGGTGGCGCTGTCCTCCACTATACTGCTATTACATAGAACATTCCAATAGGTGGCGCTGTCCTCCACTACAATGCTATTACATAGAACCTTCCAATAGGTGGCGCTGTCCTCCACTATACTGCTATTACATAGACCCATCCACTATACTGCTATTACATAGAACCTTCCAATATGTGGCACTGTCCTCCACTATACTGCTATTACATAGAACATTCCAATAGGTGGCGCTGTCCTCCACTATACTGCTATTACATAGAACCTTCCAATAGGTGGCGCTGTCCTCCACTATACTGCTATTACATAGAACCTTCCAATAGGTGGCGCTGTCCTCCACTATACTGCTATTGCATAGAACATTCCAATAGGTGGCGCTGTCCTCCACTATAATGCTATTACATAGAACCTTCCAATAGGTGGCGCTGTCCTCCACTATACTGCTATTACATAGAACCTTCCAATAGGTGGCGCTGTCCTCCACTATACTGCTCTTACATAGAACATTCCAATAGGTGGCGCTGTCCTCCACTATACTGCTATTACATAGAACATTCCAATAGGTGGCGCTGTCCTCCACTATACTGCTATTACATAGAACCTTCCAATAGGTGGCGCTGTCCTCCACTATACTGCTATTACATAGAACCTTCCAATAGGTGGCGCTGTCCTCCACTATACTGCTATTACATAGAACATTCCAATAGGTGGCGCTGTCCTCCACTATACTGCTATTACATAGAACCTTCCAATAGGTGGCGCTGTCCTCCACTATACTGCTCTTACATAGAACATTCCAATAGGTGGCGCTGTCCTCCACTATACTGCTATTACATAGAACCTTCCAATAGGTGGCAGTGTCCTCCACTATACTGCTCTTACATAGATTATTCCAATAGGTGGCGCTGTCCTCCACTATACTGCTATTACATAGAACATTCCAATAGGTGGTGCTGTCCTCCACTATACTGCTATTACATAGAACCTTCCAATAGGTGGCGCTGTCCTCCACTATACTGCTATTACATAGAACCTTTCAATAGGTGGCGCTGTCCTCCACTATACTGCTATTACATAGAACCTTCCAATAAGTGGCGCTGTCCTCCACTATACTGCTAATACATAGACCCATCCACTATACTGCTATTACATAGAACCTTCCAATAGGTGGCGCTGTCCTCCACTATACTGCTATTACATAGAACCTTCCAATAGGTGGCGCTGTTCTCCACTATACTGCTATTACATAGAACCTTCCAATAGGTGGTACTGTCCTCCACTATACTGCTATTACATAGAACATTCCAATAGGTGGCGCTGTCCTCCACTATACTGCTATTACATAGAACCTTCCAATAGGTGGCGCTGTCCTCCACTATACTGCTATTATATAGACCCATCCACTATACTGCTATTACATAGAACCTTCTAATATGTGGCGCTCTCCTCCACTATACTGCTATTACATAGAACATTCCAATAGGTGGCGCTGTTCTCCACTATACTGCTATTACATAGAACCTTCCAATAGGTGGCGCTATCCTCCACTATACTGCTATTACATAGAACATTCCAATAGGTGGCGCTGTCCTCCACTATACTGCTATTACATAGAACCTTCCAATAGGTGGCACTGTCCTCCACTATACTGCTATTACATAGAACCTTCCAATAGGTGGCGCTGTTCTCCACTATACTGCTATTACATAGAACCTTCCAATAGGTGGCGCTATCCTCCACTATACTGCTATTACATAGAACATTCCAATAGGTAGCGCTGTCCTCCACTATACTGCTATTAAATAGAACCTTCCAATAGGTGGCGCTGTTCTCCACTGTACTGCTGTTACATAGAACCTTCCAATAGGTGGCGCTGTCCTCCACTATACTGCTATTACATAGAACATTCCAATAGGCGGTGCTGTCCTCCACTATACTGCTATTACATAGAACCTTCCAATAGGTGGCGCTGTCCTCCACTATACTGCTATTACATAGAACCTTCCAATAGGTGGCGCTGTCCTCCACTATACTGCTATTACATAGAACATTCCAATAGGTGGCGCTGTCCTCCACTATAATGCTATTACATAGAACCTTCCAATAGGTGGCGCTGTCCTCCACTATACTGCTATTACATAGAACATTCCAATAGGTGGCGCTGTCCTCCACTATACTGCTATTACATAGAACATTCCAATAGGTGCCGCTGTTCTCCACTGTACTGCTATTACATAGAACCTTCCAATAGGTGGCGCTGTTCTCCACTGTACTGCTATTACATAGAACCTTCCAATAGGTGGGGCTATCCTCAACTATACTGCTATTACATAGAATATTCCAATAGGTGGCGCTGTCCTCCACTATACTGCTATTACATAGAACCTTCCAATAGGTGGTGCTGTCCTCCACTATACTGCTATTACATAGAACCTTCCAATAGGTGGCGCTGTTCTCCACTATACTGCTATTACATAGAACCTTCCAATAGGTGGCGCTGTCCTCCACTATACTGCTATTACATAGAACATTTCAATAGGTGGCGCTGTCCTCCACTATACTGCTATTACATAGAACCTTTAAATAGGTGGCGCTGTCCTCCACTATACTGCTATTACATAGAACCTTCCAATAGGTGGCGCTGTCCTCCACTATACTGCTATTACATAGAACATTCCAATAGGTGGCGCTGTCCTCCACTATACTGCTATTACATAGAACCTTCCAATAGGTGGTGCTGTCTTCCACTATACTGCTATTACATAGAACATTCCAATAGGTGGCGCTGTTCTACATTGTACTGCTATTACATAGAACCTTCCAATAGGTGGCGCTGTTCTCCACTATACTGCTATTACATAGAACTTTCCAATAGGTGGCGCTGTTCTCCACTATACTGCTATTACATAGAACATTCCAATAGGTGGCGCTATCCTCCACTATACTGCTATTACATAGAACATTCCAATAGGTGGTGCTGTCCTCCACTATACTGCTATTACATAGAACCTTCCAATAGGTGGCGCTGTCCTCCACTATACTGCTATGACATAGAACCTTCCAATAGGTGGCGCTGTCCTCCACTATACTGCTATTACATAGAAGCTTCCAATAAGTGGCGCTGTCCTCCACTATACTGCTATTACATAGACCCATCCACTATACTGCTATTACATAGAACCTTCCAATAGATGGCGCTGTCCTCCACTATACTGCTATTACATAGAACCTTCCAATAGGTGGCGCTGTTCTCCACTATACTGCTATTACATAGAACCTTCCAATAGGTGGCGCTGTCCTCCACTATACTGCTATTACATAGAACCTTCCAATAGGTGGCGCTGTCCTCCACTATACTGCTATTACATAGACCCATCCACTATACTGCTATTACATAGAACCTTCCAATAGGTGGCGCTGTCCTCCACTATACTGCTGTTACATAGAACCTTCCAATAGGTGGCGCTGTTCTCCACTATACTGCTATTACATAGAACCTTCCAATAGGTGGCGCTGTCCTCCACTATACTGCTATTACATAGAACATTCCAATAGGTGGCGCTGTCCTCCACTATACTGCTATTACATAGAACCTTCCAATAGGTGGCGCTGTCCTCCACTATACTGCTATTACATAGAACATTCCAATAGGTGGCGCTGTCCTCCACTATACTGCTATTACATAGAACCTTCCAATAGGTGGCGCTGTCCTCCACTATACTGCTATTACATAGAACATTCCAATAGGTGGCGCTGTCCTCCACTATACTGCTATTACATAGAACCTTCCAATAGGTGGCGCTGTCCTCCACTATACTGCTATTACATAGAACATTCCAATAGGTGGCGCTGTCCTCCACTATACTGCTATTACATAGAACCTTCCAATAGGTGGCGCTGTCCTCCACTATACTGCTATTACATAGAACCTTCCAATAGGTGGCGCTGTCCTCCACTATACTGCTATTACATAGAACATTCCAATAGGTGGCGCTGTCCTCCACTATACTGCTATTACATAGAACCTTCCAATAGGTGGCGCTGTCCTCCACTATACTGCTATTACATAGAACATTCCAATAGGTGGCGCTGTCCTCCACTATACTGCTATTACATAGAACATTCCAATAGGTGGCGCTGTCCTCCACTATACTGCTATTACATAAAACATTCCAATAGGTGGCGCTGTCCTCCACTATACTGCTATTACATAGATCCTTCCAATATGTGGCGCTGTCCTCCACTATACTGCTATTACATAGACCCATCCACTATACTGCTATTACATAGAACCTTCCAATAGGTGGCGCTGTCCTCCACTATACTGCTATTACATAGAACCTTCCAATAAGTGGCGCTGTCCTCCACTATACTGCTATTACATAGACCCATCCACTATACTGCTATTACATAGAACCTTCCAATAGGTGGCGCTGTCCTCCACTGTACTGCTATTACATAGAACCTTCCAATAGGTTGCGCTGTTCTCCACTATACTGCTATTACATAGAACCTTCCAATAGGTGGCGCTGTCCTCCACTATACTGCTATTACATAGAACATTCCAATAGGTGGCGCTGTCCTCCACTATACTGCTATTACATAGAACCTTCCAATAGGTGGCGCTGTCCTCCACTATACTGCTATTACATAGACCCATCCACTATACTGCTATTACATAGAACCTTCCAATAGGTGGCGCTGTCCTCCACTATACTGCTATTACATAGAACATTCCAATAGGTGGCGCTGTTCTCCACTATACTGCTATTACATAGAACCTTCCAATAGGTGGCGCTGTCCTCCACTATACTGCTATTACATAGAACATTCCAATAGGTGGCGCTGTCCTCCACTATACTGCTATTACATAGAACCTTCCAATAGGTGGCGCTGTCCTCCACTATACTGCTATTACATAGAACATTCCAATAGGTGGCGCTGTCCTCCACTATACTGCTATTACATAGAACCTTCCAATAGGTGGCGCTGTCCTCCACTATACTGCTATTACATAGAACATTCCAATAGGTGGCGCTGTCCTCCACTATACTGCTATTACATAGAACCTTCCAATAGGTGGCGCTGTCCTCCACTATACTGCTATTACATAGAACATTCCAATAGGTGGCGCTGTCCTCCACTATACTGCTATTACATAGAACCTTCCAATAGGTGGCGCTGTCCTCCACTATACTGCTATTACATAGAACCTTCCAATAGGTGGCGCTGTCCTCCACTATACTGCTATTACATAGAACATTCCAATAGGTGGCGCTGTCCTCCACTATACTGCTATTACATAGAACCTTCCAATAGGTGGCGCTGTCCTCCACTATACTGCTATTACATAGAACCTTCCAATAGGTGGCGCTGTCCTCCACTATACTGCTATTACATAGAACCTTCCAATAGGTGGCGCTGTCCTCCACTATACTGCTATTACATAGAACCTTCCAATAGGTGGCGCTGTCCTCCACTATACTGCTATTACATAGACCCATCCACTATACTGCTATTACATAGAACCTTCCAATAGGTGGCGCTGTCCTCCACTATACTGCTGTTACATAGAACCTTCCAATAGGTGGCGCTGTTCTCCACTATACTGCTATTACATAGAACCTTCCAATAGGTGGCGCTGTCCTCCACTATACTGCTATTACATAGAACATTCCAATAGGTGGCGCTGTCCTCCACTATACTGCTATTACATAGAACCTTCCAATAGGTGGCGCTGTCCTCCACTATACTGCTATTACATAGAACATTCCAATAGGTGGCGCTGTCCTCCACTATACTGCTATTACATAGAACCTTCCAATAGGTGGCGCTGTCCTCCACTATACTGCTATTACATAGAACATTCCAATAGGTGGCGCTGTCCTCCACTATACTGCTATTACATAGAACCTTCCAATAGGTGGCGCTGTCCTCCACTATACTGCTATTACATAGAACATTCCAATAGGTGGCGCTGTCCTCCACTATACTGCTATTACATAGAACCTTCCAATAGGTGGCGCTGTCCTCCACTATACTGCTATTACATAGAACCTTCCAATAGGTGGCGCTGTCCTCCACTATACTGCTATTACATAGAACATTCCAATAGGTGGCGCTGTCCTCCACTATACTGCTATTACATAGAACCTTCCAATAGGTGGCGCTGTCCTCCACTATACTGCTATTACATAGAACATTCCAATAGGTGGCGCTGTCCTCCACTATACTGCTATTACATAGAACATTCCAATAGGTGGCGCTGTCCTCCACTATACTGCTATTACATAAAACATTCCAATAGGTGGCGCTGTCCTCCACTATACTGCTATTACATAGATCCTTCCAATATGTGGCGCTGTCCTCCACTATACTGCTATTACATAGACCCATCCACTATACTGCTATTACATAGAACCTTCCAATAGGTGGCGCTGTCCTCCACTATACTGCTATTACATAGAACCTTCCAATAAGTGGCGCTGTCCTCCACTATACTGCTATTACATAGACCCATCCACTATACTGCTATTACATAGAACCTTCCAATAGGTGGCGCTGTCCTCCACTGTACTGCTATTACATAGAACCTTCCAATAGGTTGCGCTGTTCTCCACTATACTGCTATTACATAGAACCTTCCAATAGGTGGCGCTGTCCTCCACTATACTGCTATTACATAGAACATTCCAATAGGTGGCGCTGTCCTCCACTATACTGCTATTACATAGAACCTTCCAATAGGTGGCGCTGTCCTCCACTATACTGCTATTACATAGACCCATCCACTATACTGCTATTACATAGAACCTTCCAATAGGTGGCGCTGTCCTCCACTATACTGCTATTACATAGAACATTCCAATAGGTGGCGCTGTTCTCCACTATACTGCTATTACATAGAACCTTCCAATAGGTGGCGCTGTCCTCCACTATACTGCTATTACATAGAACATTCCAATAGGTGGCGCTGTCCTCCACTATACTGCTATTACATAGAACCTTCCAATAGGTGGCGCTGTCCTCCACTATACTGCTATTACATAGAACATTCCAATAGGTGGCGCTGTCCTCCACTATACTGCTATTACATAGAACCTTCCAATAGGTGGCGCTGTCCTCCACTATACTGCTATTACATAGAACATTCCAATAGGTGGCGCTGTCCTCCACTATACTGCTATTACATAGAACCTTCCAATAGGTGGCGCTGTCCTCCACTATACTGCTATTACATAGAACATTCCAATAGGTGGCGCTGTCCTCCACTATACTGCTATTACATAGAACCTTCCAATAGGTGGCGCTGTCCTCCACTATACTGCTATTACATAGAACCTTCCAATAGGTGGCGCTGTCCTCCACTATACTGCTATTACATAGAACATTCCAATAGGTGGCGCTGTCCTCCACTATACTGCTATTACATAGAACCTTCCAATAGGTGGCGCTGTCCTCCACTATACTGCTATTACATAGAACTTTCCAATAGGTGGCGCTGTTCTCCACTATACTGCTATTACATAGAACCTTCCAATAGGTGGCGCTGTCCTCCACTATACTGCTATTACATAGAACCTTCCAATAGGTGGCGCTGTCCTCCACTATACTGCTATTACATAGAACCTTCCAATAGGTGGCGCTGTCCTCCACTATATTGCTATTACATAGAACCTTCCAATAGGTGGCGCTGTCCTCCACTATACTGCTATTACATAGAACCTTCCAATAGGTGGCGCTGTCCTCCACTATACTGCTCTTACATAGAACATTCCAATAGGTGGCGCTGTCCTCCACTATACTGCTATTACATAGAACATTCCAATAGGTGGCGCTGTCCTCCACTATACTGCTATTACATAGAACCTTCCAATAGGTGGCGCTGTCCTCCACTATACTGCTATTACATAGAACCTTCCAATAGGTGGCGCTGTCCTCCACTATACTGCTATTACATAGAACATTCCAATAGGTGGCGCTGTCCTCCACTATACTGCTATTACATAGAACCTTCCAATAGGTGGCGCTGTCCTCCACTATACTGCTCTTACATAGAACATTCCAATAGGTGGCGCTGTCCTCCACTATACTGCTATTACATAGAACCTTCCAATAGGTGGCAGTGTCCTCCACTATACTGCTCTTACATAGATTATTCCAATAGGTGGCGCTGTCCTCCACTATACTGCTATTACATAGAACATTCCAATAGGTGGTGCTGTCCTCCACTATACTGCTATTACATAGAACCTTCCAATAGGTGGCGCTGTCCTCCACTATACTGCTATTACATAGAACCTTTCAATAGGTGGCGCTGTCCTCCACTATACTGCTATTACATAGAACCTTCCAATAAGTGGCGCTGTCCTCCACTATACTGCTAATACATAGACCCATCCACTATACTGCTATTACATAGAACCTTCCAATAGGTGGCGCTGTCCTCCACTATACTGCTATTACATAGAACATTCCAATAGGTGGCGCTGTCCTCCACTTTACTGCTATTACATAGAACCTTCCAATAGGTGGCACTGTCCTCCACTATACTGCTCTTACATAGAACATTCCAATAGGTGGCGCTGTTCTCCACTATACTGCTATTACATAGAACTTTCCAATAGGTGGCGCTGTTCTCCACTATACTGCTATTACATAGAACATTCCAATAGGTGGCGCTGTCCTCCACTATACTGCTATTACATAGAACCTTCCAATAAGTGGCGCTGTCCTCCGCTATACTGCTATTACATAGACCCATCCACTATACTGCTATTACATAGAACCTTCCAATAGGTGGCGCTGTCCTCCACTATACTGCTATTACATAGAACCTTCCAATAGGTGGCGCTGTTCTCCACTATACTGCTATTACATAGAACCTTCCAATAGGTGGCGCTGTCCTCCACTATACTGCTATTACATAGAACATTCCAATAGGTGGCGCTGTCCTCCACTACAATGCTATTACATAGAACCTTCCAATAGGTGGCGCTGTCCTCCACTATACTGCTATTACATAGACCCATCCACTATACTGCTATTACATAGAACCTTCCAATATGTGGCACTGTCCTCCACTATACTGCTATTACATAGAACATTCCAATAGGTGGCGCTGTCCTCCACTATACTGCTATTACATAGAACCTTCCAATAGGTGGCGCTGTCCTCCACTATACTGCTATTACATAGAACCTTCCAATAGGTGGCGCTGTCCTCCACTATACTGCTATTGCATAGAACATTCCAATAGGTGGCGCTGTCCTCCACTATAATGCTATTACATAGAACCTTCCAATAGGTGGCGCTGTCCTCCACTATACTGCTATTACATAGAACCTTCCAATAGGTGGCGCTGTCCTCCACTATACTGCTCTTACATAGAACATTCCAATAGGTGGCGCTGTCCTCCACTATACTGCTATTACATAGAACATTCCAATAGGTGGCGCTGTCCTCCACTATACTGCTATTACATAGAACCTTCCAATAGGTGGCGCTGTCCTCCACTATACTGCTATTACATAGAACCTTCCAATAGGTGGCGCTGTCCTCCACTATACTGCTATTACATAGAACATTCCAATAGGTGGCGCTGTCCTCCACTATACTGCTATTACATAGAACCTTCCAATAGGTGGCGCTGTCCTCCACTATACTGCTCTTACATAGAACATTCCAATAGGTGGCGCTGTCCTCCACTATACTGCTATTACATAGAACCTTCCAATAGGTGGCAGTGTCCTCCACTATACTGCTCTTACATAGATTATTCCAATAGGTGGCGCTGTCCTCCACTATACTGCTATTACATAGAACATTCCAATAGGTGGTGCTGTCCTCCACTATACTGCTATTACATAGAACCTTCCAATAGGTGGCGCTGTCCTCCACTATACTGCTATTACATAGAACCTTTCAATAGGTGGCGCTGTCCTCCACTATACTGCTATTACATAGAACCTTCCAATAAGTGGCGCTGTCCTCCACTATACTGCTAATACATAGACCCATCCACTATACTGCTATTACATAGAACCTTCCAATAGGTGGCGCTGTCCTCCACTATACTGCTATTACATAGAACCTTCCAATAGGTGGCGCTGTTCTCCACTATACTGCTATTACATAGAACCTTCCAATAGGTGGTACTGTCCTCCACTATACTGCTATTACATAGAACATTCCAATAGGTGGCGCTGTCCTCCACTATACTGCTATTACATAGAACCTTCCAATAGGTGGCGCTGTCCTCCACTATACTGCTATTATATAGACCCATCCACTATACTGCTATTACATAGAACCTTCTAATATGTGGCGCTCTCCTCCACTATACTGCTATTACATAGAACATTCCAATAGGTGGCGCTGTTCTCCACTATACTGCTATTACATAGAACCTTCCAATAGGTGGCGCTATCCTCCACTATACTGCTATTACATAGAACATTCCAATAGGTGGCGCTGTCCTCCACTATACTGCTATTACATAGAACCTTCCAATAGGTGGCACTGTCCTCCACTATACTGCTATTACATAGAACCTTCCAATAGGTGGCGCTGTTCTCCACTATACTGCTATTACATAGAACCTTCCAATAGGTGGCGCTATCCTCCACTATACTGCTATTACATAGAACATTCCAATAGGTAGCGCTGTCCTCCACTATACTGCTATTAAATAGAACCTTCCAATAGGTGGCGCTGTTCTCCACTGTACTGCTGTTACATAGAACCTTCCAATAGGTGGCGCTGTCCTCCACTATACTGCTATTACATAGAACATTCCAATAGGCGGTGCTGTCCTCCACTATACTGCTATTACATAGAACCTTCCAATAGGTGGCGCTGTCCTCCACTATACTGCTATTACATAGAACCTTCCAATAGGTGGCGCTGTCCTCCACTATACTGCTATTACATAGAACATTCCAATAGGTGGCGCTGTCCTCCACTATAATGCTATTACATAGAACCTTCCAATAGGTGGCGCTGTCCTCCACTATACTGCTATTACATAGAACATTCCAATAGGTGGCGCTGTCCTCCACTATACTGCTATTACATAGAACATTCCAATAGGTGCCGCTGTTCTCCACTGTACTGCTATTACATAGAACCTTCCAATAGGTGGCGCTGTTCTCCACTGTACTGCTATTACATAGAACCTTCCAATAGGTGGGGCTATCCTCAACTATACTGCTATTACATAGAATATTCCAATAGGTGGCGCTGTCCTCCACTATACTGCTATTACATAGAACCTTCCAATAGGTGGTGCTGTCCTCCACTATACTGCTATTACATAGAACCTTCCAATAGGTGGCGCTGTTCTCCACTATACTGCTATTACATAGAACCTTCCAATAGGTGGCGCTGTCCTCCACTATACTGCTATTACATAGAACATTTCAATAGGTGGCGCTGTCCTCCACTATACTGCTATTACATAGAACCTTTAAATAGGTGGCGCTGTCCTCCACTATACTGCTATTACATAGAACCTTCCAATAGGTGGCGCTGTCCTCCACTATACTGCTATTACATAGAACATTCCAATAGGTGGCGCTGTCCTCCACTATACTGCTATTACATAGAACCTTCCAATAGGTGGTGCTGTCTTCCACTATACTGCTATTACATAGAACATTCCAATAGGTGGCGCTGTTCTACATTGTACTGCTATTACATAGAACCTTCCAATAGGTGGCGCTGTTCTCCACTATACTGCTATTACATAGAACTTTCCAATAGGTGGCGCTGTTCTCCACTATACTGCTATTACATAGAACATTCCAATAGGTGGCGCTATCCTCCACTATACTGCTATTACATAGAACATTCCAATAGGTGGTGCTGTCCTCCACTATACTGCTATTACATAGAACCTTCCAATAGGTGGCGCTGTCCTCCACTATACTGCTATGACATAGAACCTTCCAATAGGTGGCGCTGTCCTCCACTATACTGCTATTACATAGAAGCTTCCAATAAGTGGCGCTGTCCTCCACTATACTGCTATTACATAGACCCATCCACTATACTGCTATTACATAGAACCTTCCAATAGATGGCGCTGTCCTCCACTATACTGCTATTACATAGAACCTTCCAATAGGTGGCGCTGTTCTCCACTATACTGCTATTACATAGAACCTTCCAATAGGTGGCGCTGTCCTCCACTATACTGCTATTACATAGAACCTTCCAATAGGTGGCGCTGTCCTCCACTATACTGCTATTACATAGACCCATCCACTATACTGCTATTACATAGAACCTTCCAATAGGTGGCGCTGTCCTCCACTATACTGCTGTTACATAGAACCTTCCAATAGGTGGCGCTGTTCTCCACTATACTGCTATTACATAGAACCTTCCAATAGGTGGCGCTGTCCTCCACTATACTGCTATTACATAGAACATTCCAATAGGTGGCGCTGTCCTCCACTATACTGCTATTACATAGAACCTTCCAATAGGTGGCGCTGTCCTCCACTATACTGCTATTACATAGAACATTCCAATAGGTGGCGCTGTCCTCCACTATACTGCTATTACATAGAACCTTCCAATAGGTGGCGCTGTCCTCCACTATACTGCTATTACATAGAACATTCCAATAGGTGGCGCTGTCCTCCACTATACTGCTATTACATAGAACCTTCCAATAGGTGGCGCTGTCCTCCACTATACTGCTATTACATAGAACATTCCAATAGGTGGCGCTGTCCTCCACTATACTGCTATTACATAGAACCTTCCAATAGGTGGCGCTGTCCTCCACTATACTGCTATTACATAGAACCTTCCAATAGGTGGCGCTGTCCTCCACTATACTGCTATTACATAGAACATTCCAATAGGTGGCGCTGTCCTCCACTATACTGCTATTACATAGAACCTTCCAATAGGTGGCGCTGTCCTCCACTATACTGCTATTACATAGAACATTCCAATAGGTGGCGCTGTCCTCCACTATACTGCTATTACATAGAACATTCCAATAGGTGGCGCTGTCCTCCACTATACTGCTATTACATAAAACATTCCAATAGGTGGCGCTGTCCTCCACTATACTGCTATTACATAGATCCTTCCAATATGTGGCGCTGTCCTCCACTATACTGCTATTACATAGACCCATCCACTATACTGCTATTACATAGAACCTTCCAATAGGTGGCGCTGTCCTCCACTATACTGCTATTACATAGAACCTTCCAATAAGTGGCGCTGTCCTCCACTATACTGCTATTACATAGACCCATCCACTATACTGCTATTACATAGAACCTTCCAATAGGTGGCGCTGTCCTCCACTGTACTGCTATTACATAGAACCTTCCAATAGGTTGCGCTGTTCTCCACTATACTGCTATTACATAGAACCTTCCAATAGGTGGCGCTGTCCTCCACTATACTGCTATTACATAGAACATTCCAATAGGTGGCGCTGTCCTCCACTATACTGCTATTACATAGAACCTTCCAATAGGTGGCGCTGTCCTCCACTATACTGCTATTACATAGACCCATCCACTATACTGCTATTACATAGAACCTTCCAATAGGTGGCGCTGTCCTCCACTATACTGCTATTACATAGAACATTCCAATAGGTGGCGCTGTTCTCCACTATACTGCTATTACATAGAACCTTCCAATAGGTGGCGCTGTCCTCCACTATACTGCTATTACATAGAACATTCCAATAGGTGGCGCTGTCCTCCACTATACTGCTATTACATAGAACCTTCCAATAGGTGGCGCTGTCCTCCACTATACTGCTATTACATAGAACATTCCAATAGGTGGCGCTGTCCTCCACTATACTGCTATTACATAGAACCTTCCAATAGGTGGCGCTGTCCTCCACTATACTGCTATTACATAGAACATTCCAATAGGTGGCGCTGTCCTCCACTATACTGCTATTACATAGAACCTTCCAATAGGTGGCGCTGTCCTCCACTATACTGCTATTACATAGAACATTCCAATAGGTGGCGCTGTCCTCCACTATACTGCTATTACATAGAACCTTCCAATAGGTGGCGCTGTCCTCCACTATACTGCTATTACATAGAACCTTCCAATAGGTGGCGCTGTCCTCCACTATACTGCTATTACATAGAACATTCCAATAGGTGGCGCTGTCCTCCACTATACTGCTATTACATAGAACCTTCCAATAGGTGGCGCTGTCCTCCACTATACTGCTATTACATAGAACCTTCCAATAGGTGGCGCTGTCCTCCACTATACTGCTATTACATAGAACCTTCCAATAGGTGGCGCTGTCCTCCACTATACTGCTATTACATAGAACCTTCCAATAGGTGGCGCTGTCCTCCACTATACTGCTATTACATAGACCCATCCACTATACTGCTATTACATAGAACCTTCCAATAGGTGGCGCTGTCCTCCACTATACTGCTGTTACATAGAACCTTCCAATAGGTGGCGCTGTTCTCCACTATACTGCTATTACATAGAACCTTCCAATAGGTGGCGCTGTCCTCCACTATACTGCTATTACATAGAACATTCCAATAGGTGGCGCTGTCCTCCACTATACTGCTATTACATAGAACCTTCCAATAGGTGGCGCTGTCCTCCACTATACTGCTATTACATAGAACATTCCAATAGGTGGCGCTGTCCTCCACTATACTGCTATTACATAGAACCTTCCAATAGGTGGCGCTGTCCTCCACTATACTGCTATTACATAGAACATTCCAATAGGTGGCGCTGTCCTCCACTATACTGCTATTACATAGAACCTTCCAATAGGTGGCGCTGTCCTCCACTATACTGCTATTACATAGAACATTCCAATAGGTGGCGCTGTCCTCCACTATACTGCTATTACATAGAACCTTCCAATAGGTGGCGCTGTCCTCCACTATACTGCTATTACATAGAACCTTCCAATAGGTGGCGCTGTCCTCCACTATACTGCTATTACATAGAACATTCCAATAGGTGGCGCTGTCCTCCACTATACTGCTATTACATAGAACCTTCCAATAGGTGGCGCTGTCCTCCACTATACTGCTATTACATAGAACATTCCAATAGGTGGCGCTGTCCTCCACTATACTGCTATTACATAGAACATTCCAATAGGTGGCGCTGTCCTCCACTATACTGCTATTACATAAAACATTCCAATAGGTGGCGCTGTCCTCCACTATACTGCTATTACATAGATCCTTCCAATATGTGGCGCTGTCCTCCACTATACTGCTATTACATAGACCCATCCACTATACTGCTATTACATAGAACCTTCCAATAGGTGGCGCTGTCCTCCACTATACTGCTATTACATAGAACCTTCCAATAAGTGGCGCTGTCCTCCACTATACTGCTATTACATAGACCCATCCACTATACTGCTATTACATAGAACCTTCCAATAGGTGGCGCTGTCCTCCACTGTACTGCTATTACATAGAACCTTCCAATAGGTTGCGCTGTTCTCCACTATACTGCTATTACATAGAACCTTCCAATAGGTGGCGCTGTCCTCCACTATACTGCTATTACATAGAACATTCCAATAGGTGGCGCTGTCCTCCACTATACTGCTATTACATAGAACCTTCCAATAGGTGGCGCTGTCCTCCACTATACTGCTATTACATAGACCCATCCACTATACTGCTATTACATAGAACCTTCCAATAGGTGGCGCTGTCCTCCACTATACTGCTATTACATAGAACATTCCAATAGGTGGCGCTGTTCTCCACTATACTGCTATTACATAGAACCTTCCAATAGGTGGCGCTGTCCTCCACTATACTGCTATTACATAGAACATTCCAATAGGTGGCGCTGTCCTCCACTATACTGCTATTACATAGAACCTTCCAATAGGTGGCGCTGTCCTCCACTATACTGCTATTACATAGAACATTCCAATAGGTGGCGCTGTCCTCCACTATACTGCTATTACATAGAACCTTCCAATAGGTGGCGCTGTCCTCCACTATACTGCTATTACATAGAACATTCCAATAGGTGGCGCTGTCCTCCACTATACTGCTATTACATAGAACCTTCCAATAGGTGGCGCTGTCCTCCACTATACTGCTATTACATAGAACATTCCAATAGGTGGCGCTGTCCTCCACTATACTGCTATTACATAGAACCTTCCAATAGGTGGCGCTGTCCTCCACTATACTGCTATTACATAGAACCTTCCAATAGGTGGCGCTGTCCTCCACTATACTGCTATTACATAGAACATTCCAATAGGTGGCGCTGTCCTCCACTATACTGCTATTACATAGAACCTTCCAATAGGTGGCGCTGTCCTCCACTATACTGCTATTACATAGAACTTTCCAATAGGTGGCGCTGTTCTCCACTATACTGCTATTACATAGAACATTCCAATAGGTGGCGCTATCCTCCACTATACTGCTATTACATAGAACATTCCAATAGGTGGTGCTGTCCTCCACTATACTGCTATTACATAGAACCTTCCAATAGGTGGCGCTGTCCTCCACTATACTGCTATGACATAGAACCTTCCAATAGGTGGCGCTGTCCTCCACTATACTGCTATTACATAGAAGCTTCCAATAAGTGGCGCTGTCCTCCACTATACTGCTATTACATAGACCCATCCACTATACTGCTATTACATAGAACCTTCCAATAGGTGGCGCTGTCCTCCACTATACTGCTATTACATAGAACCTTCCAATAGGTGGCGCTGTTCTCCACTATACTGCTATTACATAGAACCTTCCAATAGGTGGCGCTGTCCTCCACTATACTGCTATTACATAGAACCTTCCAATAGGTGGCGCTGTCCTCCACTATACTGCTATTACATAGACCCATCCACTATACTGCTATTACATAGAACCTTCCAATAGGTGGCGCTGTCCTCCACTATACTGCTGTTACATAGAACCTTCCAATAGGTGGCGCTGTTCTCCACTATACTGCTATTACATAGAACCTTCCAATAGGTGGCGCTGTCCTCCACTATACTGCTATTACATAGAACATTCCAATAGGTGGCGCTGTCCTCCACTATACTGCTATTACATAGAACCTTCCAATAGGTGGCGCTGTCCTCCACTATACTGCTATTACATAGAACATTCCAATAGGTGGCGCTGTCCTCCACTATACTGCTATTACATAGAACCTTCCAATAGGTGGCGCTGTCCTCCACTATACTGCTATTACATAGAACCTTCCAATAGGTGGCGCTGTCCTCCACTATACTGCTATTACATAGAACATTCCAATAGGTGGCGCTGTCCTCCACTATACTGCTATTACATAGAACCTTCCAATAGGTGGCGCTGTCCTCCACTATACTGCTATTACATAGAACTTTCCAATAGGTGGCGCTGTTCTCCACTATACTGCTATTACATAGAACATTCCAATAGGTGGCGCTATCCTCCACTATACTGCTATTACATAGAACATTCCAATAGGTGGTGCTGTCCTCCACTATACTGCTATTACATAGAACCTTCCAATAGGTGGCGCTGTCCTCCACTATACTGCTATGACATAGAACCTTCCAATAGGTGGCGCTGTCCTCCACTATACTGCTATTACATAGAAGCTTCCAATAAGTGGCGCTGTCCTCCACTATACTGCTATTACATAGACCCATCCACTATACTGCTATTACATAGAACCTTCCAATAGGTGGCGCTGTCCTCCACTATACTGCTATTACATAGAACCTTCCAATAGGTGGCGCTGTTCTCCACTATACTGCTATTACATAGAACCTTCCAATAGGTGGCGCTGTCCTCCACTATACTGCTATTACATAGAACCTTCCAATAGGTGGCGCTGTCCTCCACTATACTGCTATTACATAGACCCATCCACTATACTGCTATTACATAGAACCTTCCAATAGGTGGCGCTGTCCTCCACTATACTGCTGTTACATAGAACCTTCCAATAGGTGGCGCTGTTCTCCACTATACTGCTATTACATAGAACCTTCCAATAGGTGGCGCTGTCCTCCACTATACTGCTATTACATAGAACATTCCAATAGGTGGCGCTGTCCTCCACTATACTGCTATTACATAGAACCTTCCAATAGGTGGCGCTGTCCTCCACTATACTGCTATTACATAGAACATTCCAATAGGTGGCGCTGTCCTCCACTATACTGCTATTACATAGAACCTTCCAATAGGTGGCGCTGTCCTCCACTATACTGCTATTACATAGAACATTCCAATAGGTGGCGCTGTCCTCCACTATACTGCTATTACATAGAACCTTCCAATAGGTGGCGCTGTCCTCCACTATACTGCTATTACATAGAACCTTCCAATAGGTGGCGCTGTCCTCCACTATACTGCTATTACATAGAACATTCCAATAGGTGGCGCTGTTCTCCACTATACTGCTATTACATAGAACCTTCCAATAGGTGGCGCTGTCCTCCACTATACTGCTATTACATAGAACATTCCAATAGGTGGCGCTGTCCTCCACTATACTGCTATTACATAGAACCTTCCAATAGGTGGCGCTGTCCTCCACTATACTGCTATTACATAGAACCTTCCAATAGGTGGCGCTGTCCTCCACTATACTTCTATTACATAGAACATTCCAATAGGTGGCGCTGTCCTCCACTATACTGCTATTACATAGAACATTCCAATAGGTGGCGCTGTCCTCCACTATACTGCTATTACATAGAACATTCCAATAGGTGGCGCTGTCCTCCACTATACTGCTATTACATAGAACATTCCAATAGGTGGCGCTGTCCTCCACTATACTGCTATTACATAGATCCTTCCAATATGTGGCGCTGTCCTCCACTATACTGCTATTACATAGACCCATCCACTATACTGCTATTACATAGAACCTTCCAATAGGTGGCGCTGTCCTCCACTATACTGCTATTACATAGAACCTTCCAATAAGTGGCGCTGTCCTCCACTATACTGCTATTACATAGACCCATCCACTATACTGCTATTACATAGAACCTTCCAATAGGTGGCGCTGTCCTCCACTATACTGCTATTACATAGAACCTTCCAATAGGTGGCGCTGTTCTCCACTATACTGCTATTACATAGAACCTTCCAATAGGTGGCGCTGTCCTCCACTATACTGCTATTACATAGAACATTCCAATAGGTGGCGCTGTCCTCCACTATACTGCTATTACATAGAACCTTCCAATAGGTGGCGCTGTCCTCCACTATACTGCTATTACATAGACCCATCCACTATACTGCTATTACATAGAACCTTCCAATAGGTGGCGCTGTCCTCCACTATACTGCTATTACATAGAACATTCCAATAGGTGGCGCTGTTCTCCACTATACTGCTATTACATAGAACCTTCCAATAGGTGGCGCTGTCCTCCACTATACTGCTATTACATAGAACATTCCAATAGGTGGCGCTGTCCTCCACTATACTGCTATTACATAGAACCTTCCAATAGGTGGCGCTGTCCTCCACTATACTGCTATTACATAGAACATTCCAATAGGTGGCGCTGTCCTCCACTATACTGCTATTACATAGAACCTTCCAATAGGTGGCGCTGTCCTCCACTATACTGCTATTACATAGAACATTCCAATAGGTGGCGCTGTCCTCCACTATACTGCTATTACATAGAACCTTCCAATAGGTGGCGCTGTCCTCCACTATACTGCTATTACATAGAACATTCCAATAGGTGGCGCTGTCCTCCACTATACTGCTATTACATAGAACCTTCCAATAGGTGGCGCTGTCCTCCACTATACTGCTATTACATAGAACCTTCCAATAGGTGGCGCTGTCCTCCACTATACTGCTATTACATAGAACATTCCAATAGGTGGCGCTGTCCTCCACTATACTGCTATTACATAGAACCTTCCAATAGGTGGCGCTGTCCTCCACTATACTGCTATTACATAGAACATTCCAATAGGTGGCGCTGTCCTCCACTATACTGCTATTACATAGAACATTCCAATAGGTGGCGCTGTCCTCCACTATACTGCTATTACATAGAACATTCCAATAGGTGGCGCTGTCCTCCACTATACTGCTATTACATAGATCCTTCCAATATGTGGCGCTGTCCTCCACTATACTGCTATTACATAGACCCATCCACTATACTGCTATTACATAGAACCTTCCAATAGGTGGCGCTGTCCTCCACTATACTGCTATTACATAGAACCTTCCAATAAGTGGCGCTGTCCTCCACTATACTGCTATTACATAGACCCATCCACTATACTGCTATTACATAGAACCTTCCAATAGGTGGCGCTGTCCTCCACTATACTGCTATTACACAGAACCTTCCAATAGGTGGCGCTGTTCTCCACTATACTGCTATTACATAGAACCTTCCAATAGGTGGCGCTGTCCTCCACTATACTGCTTTTACATAGAACATTCCAATAGGTGGCGCTGTCCTCCACTATACTCCTATTACATAGAACCTTCCAATAGGTGGCGCTGTCCTCCACTATACTGCTATTACATAGACCCATCCACTATACTGCTATTACATAGAACCTTCCAATAGGTGGCGCTGTCCTCCACTATACTGCTATTACATAGAACATTCCAATAGGTGGCGCTGTTCTCCACTATACTGCTATTATATAGAACCTTCCAATAGGTGGCGCTGTCCTCCACTATACTGCTATTACATAGAACATTCCAATAGGTGGCGCTGTCCTCCACTATACTGCTATTACATAGAACCTTCCAATAGGTGGCGCTGTCCTCCACTATACTGCTATTACATAGAACATTCCAATAGGTGGCGCTGTCCTCCACTATACTGCTATTACATAGAACCTTCCAATAGGTGGCGGTGTCCTCCACTATACTGCTATTACATAGAACATTCCAATAGGTGGCGCTGTCCTCCACTATACTGCTATTACATAGAACCTTCCAATAGGTGGCGCTGTCCTCCACTATACTGCTATTACATAGAACATTCCAATAGGTGGCGCTGTCCTCCACTATACTGCTATTACATAGAACCTTCCAATAGGTGGCGCTGTCCTCCACTATACTGCTATTACATAGAACCTTCCAATAGGTGGCGCTGTCCTCCACTATACTGCTATTACATAGAACATTCCAATAGGTGGCGCTGTCCTCCACTATACTGCTATTACATAGAACCTTCCAATAGGTGGCGCTGTCCTCCACTATACTGCTATTACATAGAACATTCCAATAGGTGGCGCTGTCCTCCACTATACTGCTATTACATAGAACATTCCAATAGGTGGCGCTGTCCTCCACTATACTGCTATTACATAGAACATTCCAATAGATGGCGCTGTCCTCCACTATACTGCTATTACATAGATCCTTCCAATATGTGGCGCTGTCCTCCACTATACTGCTATTACATAGACCCATCCACTATACTGCTATTACATAGAACCTTCCAATAGGTGGCGCTGTCCTCCACTATACTGCTATTACATAGAACCTTCCAATAAGTGGCGCTGTCCTCCACTATACTGCTATTACATAGACCCATCCACTATACTGCTATTACATAGAACCTTCCAATAGGTGGCGCTGTCCTCCACTATACTGCTATTACATAGAACCTTCCAATAGGTGGCGCTGTTCTCCACTATACTGCTATTACATAGAACCTTCCAATAGGTGGCGCTGTCCTCCACTATACTGCTATTACATAGAACATTCCAATAGGTGGCGCTGTCCTCCACTATACTGCTATTACATAGAACCTTCCAATAGGTGGCGCTGTCCTCCACTATACTGCTATTACATAGACCCATCCACTATACTGCTATTACATAGAACCTTCCAATAGGTGGCGCTGTCCTCCACTATACTGCTATTACATAGAACATTCCAATAGGTGGCGCTGTTCTCCACTATACTGCTATTATATAGAACCTTCCAATAGGTGGCGCTGTCCTCCACTATACTGCTATTACATAGAACATTCCAATAGGTGGCGCTGTCCTCCACTATACTGCTATTACATAGAACCTTCTAATAGGTGGCGCTGTCCTCCACTATACTGCTATTACATAGAACCTTCCAATAGGTGGCGCTGTTCTCCACTATACTGCTATTACATAGAACCTTCCAATAGGTGGCTCTGTCCTCCACTATACTGCTATTACATAGAACATTTCAATAGGTGGTGCTGTCCTCCACTATACTGCTATTACATAGAACCTTTAAATAGGTGGCGCTGTCCTCCACTATACTGCTATTACATAGAACCTTCCAATAGGTGGCGCTGTCCTCCACTATACTGCTATTACATAGAACATTCCAATAGGTGGCGCTGTCCTCCACTATACTGCTATTACATAGAACCTTCCAATAGGTGGCGCTGTTCTCCACTATACTGCTATTACATAGAACTTTCCAATAGGTGGCGCTGTTCTCCACTATACTGCTATTACATAGAACATTCCAATAGGTGGCGATATCCTCCACTATACTGCTATTACATAGAACATTCCAATAGGTGGTGCTGTCCTCCACTATACTGCTATTACATAGAACCTTCCAATAGGTGGCGCTGTCCTCCACTATACTGCTATGACATAGAACCTTCCAATAGGTGGCGCTGTCCTCCACTATACTGCTATTATATAGAACCTTCCAATAAGTGGCGCTGTCCTCCACTATACTGCTATTACATAGACCCATCCACTATACTGCTATTACATAGAACCTTCCAATAGGTGGCGCTGTCCTCCACTATACTGCTATTACATAGAATCTTCCAATAGGTGGCGCTGTCCTCCACTATACTGCTATTACATAGAACCTTCCAATAGGTGGCGCTGTCCTCCACTATACTGCTATTACATAGAACATTCCAATAGGTGGCGCTGTCCTCCACTATACTGCTATTACATAGAACCTTCCAATAGGTGGCGCTGTCCTCCACTATACTGCTATTACATAGAACCTTCCAATAGGTGGCGCTGTCCTCCACTATACTGCTATTACATAGAACATTCCAATAGGTGGCGCTGTCCTCCACTATACTGCTATTACATAGAACCTTCTAATAGGTGGCGCTGTCCTCCACTATACTGCTATTACATAGAACCTTCCAATAAGTGGCGCTGTTCTCCACTATACTGCTATTACATAGAACCTTCCAATAGGTGGCGCTATCCTCCACTATACTGCTATTACATAGAACATTCCAATAGGTGGCGCTGTCCTCCACTATACTGCTATTACATAGAACCTTCCAATAGGTGGCGCTGTCCTCCACTATACTGCTATTACATAGAACCTTCCAATAGGTGGCGCTGTTCTCCACTATACTGCTATTACATAGAACCTTCCAATAGGTGGCGCTATCCTCCACTATACTGCTATTACATAGAACATTCCAATAGGTAGCGCTGTCCTCCACTATACTGCTATTACATAGAACCTTCCAATAGGTGGCGCTGTCCTCCACTATACTGCTATTACATAGAACATTCCAATAGGTGGTGCTGTCCTCCACTATACTGCTATTACATAGAACCTTCCAATAGGTGGCGCTGTCCTCCACTATACTGCTATTACATAGAACCTTCCAATAGGTGGCGCTGTCCTCCACTATACTGCTATTACATAGAACTTTCCAATAGGTGGCGCTGTCCTCCACTATAATGCTATTACATAGAACCTTCCAATAGGTGGCGCTGTCCTCCACTATACTGCTATTACATAGAACATTCCAATAGGTGTCGCTGTCCTCCACTATACTGCTATTATATAGAACCTTCCAATAGGTGGCGCTGTCCTCCACTATACTGCTATTACATAGAACCTTCCAATAGGTGGCGCTGTCCTCCACTATACTGCTATTACATAGAACATTCCAATAGGTGCCGCTGTTCTCCACTGTACTGCTATTACATAGAACCTTCCAATAGGTGGCGCTGTTCTCCACTGTACTGCTATTACATAGAACCTTCCAATAGGTGGGGCTATCCTCAACTATACTGCTATTACATAGAATATTCCAATAGGTGGCGCTGTCCTCCACTATACTGCTATTACATAGAACATTCCAATAGATGGCGCTGTCCTCCACTATACTGCTATTACATAGATCCTTCCAATATGTGGCGCTGTCCTCCACTATACTGCTATTACATAGACCCATCCACTATACTGCTATTACATAGAACCTTCCAATAGGTGGCGCTGTCCTCCACTATACTGCTATTACATAGAACCTTCCAATAAGTGGCGCTGTCCTCCACTATACTGCTATTACATAGACCCATCCACTATACTGCTATTACATAGAACCTTCCAATAGGTGGCGCTGTCCTCCACTATACTGCTATTACATAGAACCTTCCAATAGGTGGCGCTGTTCTCCACTATACTGCTATTACATAGAACCTTCCAATAGGTGGCGCTGTCCTCCACTATACTGCTATTACATAGACCCATCCACTATACTGCTATTACATAGAACCTTCCAATAGGTGGCGCTGTCCTCCACTATACTGCTATTACATAGAACATTCCAATAGGTGGCGCTGTTCTCCACTATACTGCTATTATATAGAACCTTCCAATAGGTGGCGCTGTCCTCCACTATACTGCTATTACATAGAACATTCCAATAGGTGGCGCTGTCCTCCACTATACTGCTATTACATAGAACCTTCTAATAGGTGGCGCTGTCCTCCACTATACTGCTATTACATAGAACCTTCCAATAGGTGGCGCTGTTCTCCACTATACTGCTATTACATAGAACCTTCCAATAGGTGGCGCTGTCCTCCACTATACTGCTATTACATAGAACATTCCAATAGGTGGCGCTGTCCTCCACTATACTGCTATTACATAGAACCTTCCAATAGGTGGTGCTGTCCTCCACTATACTGCTATTACATAGAACATTCCAATACGTGGCGCTGTTCTCCACTGTACTGCTATTACATAGAACCTTCCAATAGGTGGCGCTGTTCTCCACTATACTGCTATTACATAGAACTTTCCAATAGGTGGCGCTGTTCTCCACTATACTGCTATTACATAGAACATTCCAATAGGTGGCGCTATCCTCCACTATACTGCTATTACATAGAACATTCCAATAGGTGGTGCTGTCCTCCACTATACTGCTATTACATAGAACCTTCCAATAGCTGGCGCTGTCCTCCACTATACTGCTATGACATAGAACCTTCCAATAGGTGGCGCTGTCCTCCACTATACTGCTATTATATAGAACCTTCCAATAAGTGGCGCTGTCCTCCACTATACTGCTATTACATAGACCCATCCACTATACTGCTATTACATAGAACCTTCCAATAGGTGGCGCTGTCCTCCACTATACTGCTATTACATAGAATCTTCCAATAGGTGGCGCTGTCCTCCACTATACTGCTATTACATAGAACCTTCCAATAGGTGGCGCTGTCCTCCACTATACTGCTTTTACATAGAACATTCCAATAGGTGGCGCTGTCCTCCACTATACTGCTATTACATAGAACCTTCCAATAGGTGGCGCTGTCCTCCACTATACTGCTATTACATAGAACCTTCCAATAGGTGGCGCTGTCCTCCACTATACTGCTATTACATAGAACATTCCAATAGGTGGCGCTGTCCTCCACTATACTGCTATTACATAGAACCTTCTTCTAGGTGGCGCTGTCCTCCACTATACTGCTATTACATAGAACCTTCCAATAGGTGGCGCTGTCCTCCACTATACTGCTATTACATAGAACCTTCCAATAGGTGGCGCTGTCCTCCACTATACTGCTATTACATAGAACATTCCAATAGGTGGCGCTGTCCTCCACTATACTGCTATTACATAGAACCTTCCAATAGGTGGCGCTGTCCTCCACTATACTGCTATTACATAGAACATTCCAATAGGTGGCGCTGTCCTCCACTATACTGCTATTACATAGAACATTCCAATAGGTGGCGCTGTCCTCCACTATACTGCTATTACATAAAACATTCCAATAGGTGGCGCTGTCCTCCACTATACTGCTATTACATAGATCCTTCCAATATGTGGCGCTGTCCTCCACTATACTGCTATTACATAGACCCATCCACTATACTGCTATTACATAGAACCTTCCAATAGGTGGCGCTGTCCTCCACTATACTGCTATTACATAGAACCTTCCAATAAGTGGCGCTGTCCTCCACTATACTGCTATTACATAGACCCATCCACTATACTGCTATTACATAGAACCTTCCAATAGGTGGCGCTGTCCTCCACTGTACTGCTATTACATAGAACCTTCCAATAGGTTGCGCTGTTCTCCACTATACTGCTATTACATAGAACCTTCCAATAGGTGGCGCTGTCCTCCACTATACTGCTATTACATAGAACATTCCAATAGGTGGCGCTGTCCTCCACTATACTGCTATTACATAGAACCTTCCAATAGGTGGCGCTGTCCTCCACTATACTGCTATTACATAGACCCATCCACTATACTGCTATTACATAGAACCTTCCAATAGGTGGCGCTGTCCTCCACTATACTGCTATTACATAGAACATTCCAATAGGTGGCGCTGTTCTCCACTATACTGCTATTACATAGAACCTTCCAATAGGTGGCGCTGTCCTCCACTATACTGCTATTACATAGAACATTCCAATAGGTGGCGCTGTCCTCCACTATACTGCTATTACATAGAACCTTCCAATAGGTGGCGCTGTCCTCCACTATACTGCTATTACATAGAACCTTCCAATAGGTGGCGCTGTCCTCCACTATACTGCTATTACATAGAACATTCCAATAGGTGGCGCTGTCCTCCACTATACTGCTATTACATAGAACCTTCCAATAGGTGGCGCTGTCCTCCACTATACTGCTATTACATAGAACATTCCAATAGGTGGCGCTGTCCTCCACTATACTGCTATTACATAGAACCTTCCAATAGGTGGCGCTGTCCTCCACTATACTGCTATTACATAGAACCTTCCAATAGGTGGCGCTGTCCTCCACTATACTGCTATTACATAGAACATTCCAATAGGTGGTGCTGTCCTCCACTATAATGCTATTACATAGAACCTTCCAATAGGTGGCGCTGTCCTCCACTATACTGCTATTACATAGAACATTCCAATAGGTGGCGCTGTCCTCCACTATACTGCTATTACATAGAACCTTCCAATAGGTGGCGCTGTCCTCCACTATACTGCTATTACATAGAACCTTCCAATAGGTGGTGCTGTCCTCCACTATACTGCTATTACATAGAACATTCCAATAGGTGGCGCTGTTCTCCACTGTACTGCTATTACATAGAACCTTCCAATAGGTGGAGCTGTTCTCCACTATACTGCTATTAGATAGAACATTCCAATAGGTGGCGCTGTCCTCCACTATACTGCTATGACATAGAACCTTCCAATAGGTGGCGCTGTCCTCCACTATACTGCTATTACATAGAACCTTCCAATAGGTGGCGCTGTCCTCCACTATACTGCTATTACATAGAACCTTCCAATAGGTGGTGCTGTCCTCCACTATACTGCTATTACATAGAACATTCCAATAGGTGGCGCTGTTCTCCACTGTACTGCTATTACATAGAACCTTCCAATAGGTGGAGCTGTTCTCCACTATACTGCTATTAGATAGAACATTCCAATAGGTGGCGCTGTCCTCCACTATACTGCTATGACATAGAACCTTCCAATAGGTGGCGCTGTCCTCCACTATACTGCTATTACATAGAACCTTCCAATAAGTGGCGCTGTCCTCCACTATACTACTATTACATAGACCCATCCACTATACTGCTATTACATAGAACCTTAAAATAGGTGGCGCTGTCCTCCACTATACTGCTATTACATAGAACCTTCCAATAGGTGGCGCTGTTCTCCACTATACTGCCATTACTTAGAACCTTCCAATAGGTGGCGCTGTCCTCCACTATACTGCTATTACATAGAACATTCCAATAGGTGGCGCTGTCCTCCACTATACTGCTATTACATAGAACCTTCCAATAGGTGGCGCTGTCCTCCACTATACTGCTATTACATAGATCCATCCACTATACTGCTATTACATAGAACCTTCCAATAGGTGGCGCTGTCCTCCACTATACTGCTATTACATAGAACATTTCAATAGGTGGCGCTGTCCTCCACTATACTGCTATTACATAGAACCTTCCAATAGGTGGCGCTGTCCTCCACTATACTGCTATTACATAGAACATTCCAATAGGTGGCGCTGTCCTCCACTATATTGCTATTATATAGAACCTTCCAATAGGTGGCGCTGTCCTCCACTTTACTGCTATTACATAGAACCTTCCAATAGGTGGCGCTGTCCTCCACTATACTGCTATTACATAGAACATTCCAATAGGTGGCGCTGTCCTCCACTATACTGCTATTACATAGAACCTTCCAATAGGTGGCGCTGTCCTACACTATACTGCTATTACATAGAACCTTCCAATAGGTGGCGCTGTCCTCCACTATACTGCTATTACATAGAACATTCCAATAGGTGGCGCTATCCTCCACTATACTGCTATTACATAGAATATTCCAATAGGTGGTGCTGTCCTCCACTATACTGCTATTACATAGAACCTTCCAATAGGTGGCGCTGTCCTCCACTATACTGCTATTACATAGAACTTTCCAATAGGTGGCGCTGTTCTCCACTATACTGCTATTACATAGAACCTTCCAATAGGTGGCGCTGTCCTCCACTATAATGCTATTACGTAGAACCTTCCAATAGGTGGCGCTGTCCTCCACTATACTGCTATTACATAGAACATTCCAATAGGTGGCGCTGTCCTCCACTATACTGCTATTATTTAGAACCTTCCAATAGATGGCGCTGTCCTCCACTATACTGCTATTACATAGAACCTTCCAATAGGTGGCACTGTCCTCCACTATACTGCTATTACATAGAACATTCCAATAGGTGGCGCTGTCCTCCACTATACTGCTATTACATAGAACCTTCCAATAGGTGGCGCTGTCCTACACTATACTGCTATTACATAGAACCTTCCAATAGGTGGCGCTGTCCTCCACTATACTGCTATTACATAGAACATTCCAATAGGTGGCGCTATCCTCCACTATACTGCTATTACATAGAATATTCCAATAGGTGGTGCTGTCCTCCACTATACTGCTATTACATAGAACCTTCCAATAGGTGGCGCTGTCCTCCACTATACTGCTATTACATAGAACTTTCCAATAGGTGGCGCTGTTCTCCACTATACTGCTATTACATAGAACCTTCCAATAGGTGGCGCTGTCCTCCACTATAATGCTATTACGTAGAACCTTCCAATAGGTGGCGCTGTCCTCCACTATACTGCTATTACATAGAACATTCCAATAGGTGGCGCTGTCCTCCACTATACTGCTATTATTTAGAACCTTCCAATAGATGGCGCTGTCCTCCACTATACTGCTATTACATAGAACCTTCCAATAGGTGGCGCTGTCCTCCACTATACTGCTATTACATAGAACATTCCAATAGGTGGCGCTGTTCTCCACTGTACTGCTATTACATAGAACCTTCCAATAGGTGGCGCTGTTCTCCACTATACTGCTATTACATAGAACCTTCCAATAGGTGGCGCTATCCTTCACTATACTGCTATTACATAGAATATTCCAATAGGTGGCGCTGTCCTCCACTATACTGCTATTACATAGAACCTTCCAATAGGTGGCGGTGTCCTCCACTATACTGCTATTACATAGAACTTTCCAATAGGTGGCGCTGTTCTCCACTATACTGCTATTACATAGAACCTTCCAATAGGTGGCGCTGTCCTCCACTATACTGCTATTACATAGAACATTCCAATAGGTGGCGCTGTCCTCCACTATACTGCTATTAAATAGAACATTCCAATAGGTGGCGCTGTTCTCCACTGTACTGCTATTACATAGAACCTTCCAATAGTTGGCGCTGTTCTCCACTATACTGCTATTACATAGAATTTTCCAATAGGTGGCGTTGTTCTCCACTATACTGCTATTACATAGAACATTCCAATAGGTGGCGCTATCCTCCACTATACTGCTATTACATAGAATATTCCAATAGGTGGTGCTGTCCTCCACTATACTGCTATTACATAGAACCTTCCAATAGGTGGCGCTGTCCTCCACTATACTGCTATTACATAGAACTTTCCAATAGGTGGCGCTGTTCTCCACTATACTGCTATTACATAGAACCTTCCAATAGGTGGCGCTGTCCTCCACTATACTGCTATTACATAGAACATTCCAATAGGTGGCGCTGTCCTCCACTATACTGCTATTACATAGAACCTTCCAATAGGTGGCGCTGTCCTCCACTGTACTGCTATTACATAGAATCTTCCAATAGGTGGCGCTGTCCTCCACTATACTGCTATTACATAGAACATTCCAACAGGTGGCGCTGTCTTCCACTATACTGCTATTACATAGAATATTCCAATAGGTGGCGCTGTCCTCCACTATACTGCTATTACATAGAACCTTCCAATAGGTGGCGCTGTCCTCCACTATACTGCTATTACATAGAACCTTCCAATAGGTGGCGCTGTCCTCCACTATACTGCTATTACATAGAAACTTCCAATAGGTGGCGCTGTTCTACACTGTACTGCTATTACATAGAACCTTCCAATAGGTGGCGCTGTCCTCCACAATACTGCTATTACATAGAACCTTCCAATAGGTGGCGCTATCCTCCACTATACTGCTATTACATAGAATATTCCAATAGGTGGCGCTGTCCTCCACTATACTGCTATTACATAGAACCTTCCAATAGGTGGCGCTGTCCTCCACTATACTGCTATTACATAGAACATTCCAATAGGTGGCGCTGTCCTCCACTATACTGCTATTACATAGAACATTCCAATAGGTGGCGCTGTCCTCCACTATACTGCTATTACATAGAACCTTCCAATAGGTGGTGCTGTCCTCCACTGTACTGCTATTACATAGAACCTTCCAATAGGTGGCGCTGTCCTCCACTATACTGCTATTACATAGAACATTCCAATAGGTGGCGCTGTCCTCCACTATAATGCTATTACATAGAACCTTCCAATAGGTGGCGCTGTCCTCCACTATAATGCTATTACATAGAACCTTCCAATAGGTGGCGCTGTCCTCCACTATACTGCTATTACATAGAACATTCCAATAGGTGGCGTTGTCCTCCACTATACTGCTATTACATAGAACCTTCCAATAGGTGGCGCTGTCCTCCACAATACTGCTATTACATAGAACCTTCCAATAGGTGGCGCTGTCCTCCACTATACTGCTATTACATAGAACCTTCCAATACGTGGCGCTGTCCTCCACTATACTGCTATTACATAGAACATTCCAATAGGTGGCGCTGTCCTCCACTATACTGCTATTACATAGAACATTCCAATAGGTGGCGCTGTTCTCCACTGTACTGCTATTACATAGAACCTTCCAATAGTTGGCGCTGTTCTCCACTATACTGCTATTACATAGAATTTTCCAATAGGTGGCGTTGTTCTCCACTATACTGCTATTACATAGAACATTCCAATAGGTGGCGCTATCCTCCACTATACTGCTATTACATAGAATATTCCAATAGGTGGCGCTGTCCTCCACTATACTGCTATTACATAGAACCTTCCAATAGGTGGCGCTGTCCTCCACTATACTGCTATTACATAGAACCTTCCAATAGGTGGCGCTGTCCTCCACTATACTGCTATTACATAGAACCTTCCAATAGGTGGCGCTGTCCTCCACTATACTGCTATTACATAGAACATTCCAATAGGTGGCGCTGTCCTCCACTATACTGCTATTACATAGAACCTTCCAATAGGTGGCGCTGTCCTCCACTATACTGCTATTACATAGAACCTTCCAATAGGTGGCGCTGTTCTCCACTGTACTGCTATTACATAGAACCTTCCAATAGGTGGCGCTGTCCTCCACTGTACTGCTATTACATAGAACATTCCAATAGGTGGCGCTGTCCTCCACTATACTGCTATTACATAGAACCTTCCAATAGGTGGCGCTGTCCTCCACTATACTGCTATTACATAGAACCTTCCAATAGGTGGCGCTGTCCTCCACTATACTGCTATTACATAGAACATTCCAATAGGTGGCGCTGTCCTCCACTATAATGCTATTACATAGAACCTTCCAATAGGTGGCGCTGTCCTCCACTATACTGCTATTACATAGAACATTCCAATTGGTGGCGCTGTCCTCCACTATACTGCTATTATTTAGAACCTTCCAATAGATAGCGCTGTCCTCCACTATACTGCTATTACATAGAACCTTCCAATAGGTGGCGCTGTCCTCCACTATACTGCTATTACATAGAACATTCCAATAGGTGGCGCTGTTCTCCACTGTACTGCTATTACATAGAACCTTCCAATAGGTGGCGCTGTTCTCCACTATACTGCTATTACATAGAACCTTCCAATAGGTGGCGCTATCCTTCACTATACTGCTATTACATAGAATATTCCAATAGGTGGCGCTGTCCTCCACTATACTGCTATTACATAGAACCTTCCAATAGGTGGCGCTGTCCTCCACTATACTGCTATTACATAGAACCTTCCAATAGGTGGCGCTATCCTCCACTATACTGCTATTACATAGAATATTCCAATAGGTGGCGCTGTCCTCCACTATACTGCTATTACATAGAACCTTCCAATAGGTGGCGCTGTCCTCCACTATACTGCTATTACATAGAACCTTCCAATAGGTGGCGCTGTTCTCCACTATACTGCTATTACATAGAACCTTCCAATAGGTGGCGCTGTCCTCCACTATACTGCTGTTACATAGAACATTCCAATAGGTGGCGCTGTCCTCCACTATACTGCTATTACATAGAACCTTCCAATAGGTGGCACTGTCCTCCACAATACTGCTATTACATAGAACATTCCAATAGGTGGCGCTGTCCTCCACTATAATGCTATTACATTGAACCTTCCAATAGGTGGCGCTGTACTCCACTATACTGCTATTACATAGAACATTCCAATAGGTGGCGCTGTCCTCCACTATACTGCTATTATATAGAACCTTCCAATAGATGGCGCTGTCCTCCACTATACTGCTATTACATAGAACCTTCCAATAGGTGGCGCTGTCCTCCACTATACTGCTATTACATAGAACATTCCAATAGGTGGCGCTGTTCTCCACTGTACTGCTATTACATAGAACCTTCCAATAGGTGGCGCTGTTCTCCACTATACTGCTATTACATAGAACCTTCCAATAGGTGGCGCTGTTCTCACCTATACTGCTATTACATAGAACTTTCCAATAGGTGGCGCTGTCCTCCACTATACTGCTATTACATAGAACATTCCAATAGGTGGCGCTGTCCTCCACTATACTGCTATTACATAGAACCTTCCAATAGGTGGCGCTGTCCTCCACTATACTGCTATTACATAGAACCTTCCAATAGGTGGCGCTGTCCTCCACTATACTGCTATTACATAGAACCTTCCAATAGGTGGCGCTGTTCTCCACTGTACTGCTATTACATAGAACCTTCCAATAGGTGGCGCTGTCCTCCACTATACTGCTATTACATAGAACATTCCAATAGGTGGCGCTGTCCTCCACTATACTGCTATTACATAGAACCTTCCAATAGGTGGCGCTGTCCTCCACTATACTGCTATTACATAGAACCTTCCAATAGGTGGCGCTGTCCTCCACTATACTGCTATTACATAGAGCATTCCAATAGGTGGCGCTGTTCTCCACTGTACTGCTATTACATAGAACCTTCCAATAGGTGTCGCTGTTCTCCACTATACTGCTATTACATAGAACCTTCCAATAGGTGGCGCTATCCTCCACTATACTGCTATTACATAGAATATTCCAATAGGTGGCGCTGTCCTCCACTATACTGCTATTACATAGAACCTTCCAATAGGTGGCGCTGTCCTCCACTATACAGCTATTACATAGAACCTTCCAATAGGTGGCGCTATCCTCCACTATACTGCTATTACATAGAATATTCCAATAGGTGGCGCTGTCCTCCACTATACTGCTATTACATAGAACCTTCCAATAGGTGGCGCTGTCCTCCACTATACTGCTATTACATAGAACCTTCCAATAGGTGGCGCTGTTCTCCACTATACTGCTATTACATAGAACCTTCCAATAGGTGGTGCTGTCCTCCACTATAATGCTATTACATAGAACATTCCAATAGGTGGCGCTGTCCTCCACTATACTGCTATTACATAGAACCGTCCAATAGGTGGCGCTGTCCTCCACAATAGTGCTATTACATAGAACCTTCCAATAGGTGGCGCTGTCCTCCACTATACTGCTATTACATAGAACCTTCCAATAGGTGGCGCTGTCCTCCACTATACTGCTATTACATAGAACATTCCAATAGGTGGCGCTGTCCTCCACTATACTGCTATTACATAGAACATTCCAATAGGTGGCGCTGTTCTCCACTATACTGCTATTACATAGAACCTTCCAATAGGTGGCGCTATCCTCCACTATACTGCTATTACATAGAATATTCCAATAGGTGGCACTGTCCTCCACTATACTGCTATTACATAGAACCTTCCAATAGGTGGCGCTGTTCTCCACTATACTGCTATTACATAGAACCTTCCAATAGGTGGCGCTGTCCTCCACTATACTGCTATTACATAGAACTTTCCAATAGGTGGCGCTGTTCTCCACTATACTGCTATTACATAGAACCTTCCAATAGGTGGCGCTGTCCTCCACTATACTGCTATTACATAGAACATTCCAATAGGTGGCGCTGTCCTCCACTATACTGCTATTACATAGAACCTTCCAATAGGTGGCGCTGTCCTACACTATACTGCTATTACATAGAACATTCCAATAGGTGGCGCTGTCCTCCACTATAATGCTATTACATAGAACCTTCCAATAGGTGGCGCTGTCCTCCACTATACTGCTATTACATAGAACATTCCAATAGGTGGCGCTGTCCTCCACTATACTGCTATTATTTAGAACCTTCCAATAGATGGCGCTGTCCTCCACTATACTGCTATTACATAGAACCTTCCAATAGGTGGCGCTGTCCTCCACTATACTGCTATTACATAGAACATTCCAATAGGTGGCGCTGTTTTCCACTGTACTGCTATTACATAGAACCTTCCAATAGGTGGCGCTGTTCTCCACTATACTGCTATTACATAGAACCTTCCAATAGGTGGCGCTATCCTTCACTATACTGCTATTACATAGAATTTTCCAATAGGTGGCGCTGTCCTCCACTATACTGCTATTACATAGAACCTTCCAATAGGTGGCGCTGTCCTCCACTATACTGCTATTACATAGAACTTTCCAATAGGTGGCGCTGTTCTCCACTATACTGCTATTACATAGAACCTTCCAATAGGTGGCGCTGTCCTCCACTATACTGCTATTACATAGAACATTCCAATAGGTGGCGCTGTCCTCCACTATACTGCTATTACATAGAACATTCCAATAGGTGGCGCTGTTCTCCACTGTACTGCTATTACATAGAACCTTCCAATAGTTGGCGCTGTTCTCCACTATACTGCTATTACATAGAATTTTCCAATAGGTGGCGTTGTTCTCCACTATACTGCTATTACATAGAACATTCCAATAGGTGGCGCTATCCTCCACTATACTGCTATTACATAGAATATTCCAATAGGTGGCGCTGTCCTCCACTATACTGCTATTACATAGAACCTTCCAATAGGTGGCGCTATCCTCCACTATACTGCTATTACATAGAATATTCCAATAGGTAGCGCTGTCCTCCACTATACTGCTATTAAATAGAACCTTCCAATAGGTGGCGCTGTTCTCCACTTTACTGCTATTACATAGAACCTTCCAATAGGTGGCACTGTCCTCCACTATACTGCTATTACATAGAACATTCCAATAGGTGGTGCTGTCCTCCACTATACTGCTATTACATAGAACCTTCCAATAGGTGGCGCTGTCCTCCACTATACTGCTATTACATAGAACCTTCCAATAGGTGGCGCTGTCCTCCACTATACTGCTATTACATAGAACATTCCAATAGGTGGCGCTGTCCTCCACTATACTGCTATTACATAGAACATTCCAATAGGTGGCGCTGTTCTCCACTATACTGCTATTACATAGAACCTTCCAATAGGTGGCGCTATCCTCCACTATACTGCTATTACATAGAATATTCCAATAGGTGGCACTGTCCTCCACTATACTGCTATTACATAGAACCTTCCAATAGGTGGCGCTGTTCTCCACTATACTGCTATTACATAGAACCTTCCAATAGGTGGCGCTGTCCTCCACTATACTGCTATTACATAGAACTTTCCAATAGGTGGCGCTGTTCTCCACTATACTGCTATTACATAGAACCTTCCAATAGGTGGCGCTGTCCTCCACTATACTGCTATTACATAGAACATTCCAATAGGTGGCGCTGTCCTCCACTATACTGCTATTACATAGAACCTTCCAATAGGTGGCGCTGTCCTACACTATACTGCTATTACATAGAACATTCCAATAGGTGGCGCTGTCCTCCACTATAATGCTATTACATAGAACCTTCCAATAGGTGGCGCTGTCCTCCACTATACTGCTATTACATAGAACATTCCAATAGGTGGCGCTGTCCTCCACTATACTGCTATTATTTAGAACCTTCCAATAGATGGCGCTGTCCTCCACTATACTGCTATTACATAGAACCTTCCAATAGGTGGCGCTGTCCTCCACTATACTGCTATTACATAGAACATTCCAATAGGTGGCGCTGTTTTCCACTGTACTGCTATTACATAGAACCTTCCAATAGGTGGCGCTGTTCTCCACTATACTGCTATTACATAGAACCTTCCAATAGGTGGCGCTATCCTTCACTATACTGCTATTACATAGAATTTTCCAATAGGTGGCGCTGTCCTCCACTATACTGCTATTACATAGAACCTTCCAATAGGTGGCGCTGTCCTCCACTATACTGCTATTACATAGAACTTTCCAATAGGTGGCGCTGTTCTCCACTATACTGCTATTACATAGAACCTTCCAATAGGTGGCGCTGTCCTCCACTATACTGCTATTACATAGAACATTCCAATAGGTGGCGCTGTCCTCCACTATACTGCTATTACATAGAACATTCCAATAGGTGGCGCTGTTCTCCACTGTACTGCTATTACATAGAACCTTCCAATAGTTGGCGCTGTTCTCCACTATACTGCTATTACATAGAATTTTCCAATAGGTGGCGTTGTTCTCCACTATACTGCTATTACATAGAACATTCCAATAGGTGGCGCTATCCTCCACTATACTGCTATTACATAGAATATTCCAATAGGTGGCGCTGTCCTCCACTATACTGCTATTACATAGTACCTTCCAATAGGTGGCGCTGTCCTCCACTATACTGCTATTACATAAAACCTTCCAATAAGTGGCGCTGTCCTCCACTATACTGCTATTACATAGAACATTCCAATAGGTGGCGCTGTTCTCCACTATACTGCTATTACATAGAACCTTCCAATAGGTGGCGCTGTTCTCCACTATACTGCTATTACATAGAACCTTCCAATAGGTGGCGCTATCCTCCACTATACTGCTATTACATAGAACATTCCAATAGGTGGCGCTGTCCTCCTCTATACTGCTATTACATAGAACCTTCCAATAGGTGGCACTGTCCTCCACTATACTGCTATTACATAGAACCTTCCAATAGGTGGCGCTGTTCTCCACTATACTGCTATTACATAGAACCTTCCAATAGGTGGCGCTATCCTCCACTATACTGCTATTACATAGAATATTCCAATAGGTAGCGCTGTCCTCCACTATACTGCTATTAAATAGAACCTTCCAATAGGTGGCGCTGTTCTCCACTTTACTGCTATTACATAGAACCTTCCAATAGGTGGCGCTGTCCTCCACTATACTGCTATTACATAGAACATTCCAATAGGTGGTGCTGTCCTCCACTATACTGCTATTACATAGAACCTTCCAATAGGTGGCGCTGTCCTCCACTATACTGCTATTACATAGAACCTTCCAATAGGTGGCGCTGTCCTCCACTATACTGCTATTACATAGAACATTCCAATAGGTGGCGCTGTCCTCCACTATAATGCTATTACATAGAACCTTCCAATAGGTGGCGCTGTCCTCCACTATACTGCTATTACATAGAACATTCCAATAGGTGGCGCTGTCCTCCACTATACTGCTATTACATAGAACATTCCAATAGGTGCCGCTGTTCTCCACTGTACTGCTATTACATAGAACCTTCCAATAGGTGGCGCTGTTCTCCACTGTACTGCTATTACATAGAACCTTCCAATAGGTGGGGCTATCCTCAACTATACTGCTATTACATAGAATATTCCAATAGGTGGCGCTGTCCTCCACTATACTGCTATTACATAGAACCTTCCAATAGGTGGTGCTGTCCTCCACTATACTGCTATTACATAGAACCTTCCAATAGGTGGCGCTGTTCTCCACTATACTGCTATTACATAGAACCTTCCAATAGGTGGCACTGTCCTCCACTATACTGCTATTACATAGAACATTTCAATAGGTGGCGCTGTCCTCCACTATACTGCTATTACATAGAACCTTTAAATAGGTGGCGCTGTCCTCCACTATACTGCTATTACATAGAACCTTCCAATAGGTGGCGCTGTCCTCCACTATACTGCTATTACATAGAACATTCCAATAGGTGGCGCTGTCCTCCACTATACTGCTATTACATAGAACCTTCCAATAGGTGGTGCTGTCCTCCACTATACTGCTATTACATAGAACATTCCAATAGGTGGCGCTGTTCTACATTGTACTGCTATTACATAGAACCTTCCAATAGGTGGCGCTGTTCTCCACTATACTGCTATTACATAGAACTTTCCAATAGGTGGCGCTGTTCTCCACTATACTGCTATTACATAGAACATTCCAATAGGTGGCGCTATCCTCCACTATACTGCTATTACATAGAACATTCCAATAGGTGGTGCTGTCCTCCACTATACTGCTATTACATAGAACCTTCCAATAGGTGGCGCTGTCCTCCACTATACTGCTATGACATAGAACCTTCCAATAGGTGGCGCTGTCCTCCACTATACTGCTATTACATAGAACCTTCCAATAAGTGGCGCTGTCCTCCACTATACTGCTATTACATAGACCCATCCACTATACTGCTATTACATAGAACCTTCCAATAGGTGGCGCTGTCCTCCACTATACTGCTATTACATAGAACCTTCCAATAGGTGGCGCTGTCCTCCACTATACTGCTATTACATAGAACCTTCCAATAGGTGGCGCTGTCCTCCACTATACTGCTATTACATAGAACCTTCCAATAGGTGGCGCTGTCCTCCACTATACTGCTATTACATAGAACCTTCCAATAGGTGGCGCTGTCCTCCACTATACTGCTATTACATAGAACATTCCAATAGGTGGCGCTGTCCTCCACTATACTGCTATTACATAGAACCTTCCAATAGGTGGCGCTGTCCTCCACTATACTGCTATTACATAGAACATTCCAATAGGTGGCGCTGTCCTCCACTATACTGCTATTTCATAGAACCTTCCAATAGGTGGCGCTGTTCTCCACTGTACTGCTATTACATAGAACCTTCCAATAGGTGGCGCTGTCCTCCACTATACTGCTATTACATAGAACATTCCAATAGGTGGTGCTGTCCTCCACTATACTGCTATTACATAGAACCTTCCAATAGGTGGCGCTGTCCTCCACTATACTGCTATTACATAGAACCTTCCAATAGGTGGCGCTGTCCTCCACTATACTGCTATTACATAGAACATTCCAATAGGTGGCGCTGTCCTCCACTATAATGCTATTACATAGAACCTTCCAATAGGTGGCGCTGTCCTCCACTATACTGCTATTACATAGAACATTCCAATAGGTGGCGCTGTCCTCCACTATACTGCTATTACATAGAACCTTCCAATAGGTGGCGCTGTCCTCCACTATACTGCTATTACATAGAACCTTCCAATAGGTGGTGCTGTCCTCCACTATACTGCTATTACATAGAACATTCCAATAGGTGGCGCTGTTCTCCACTGTACTGCTATTACATAGAACCTTCCAATAGGTGGAGCTGTTCTCCACTATACTGCTATTAGATAGAACATTCCAATAGGTGGCGCTGTCCTCCACTATACTGCTATGACATAGAACCTTCCAATAGGTGGCGCTGTCCTCCACTATACTGCTATTACATAGAACCTTCCAATAAGTGGCGCTGTCCTCCACTATACTACTATTACATAGACCCATCCACTATACTGCTATTACATAGAACCTTAAAATAGGTGGCGCTGTCCTCCACTATACTGCTATTACATAGAACCTTCCAATAGGTGGCGCTGTTCTCCACTATACTGCCATTACTTAGAACCTTCCAATAGGTGGCGCTGTCCTCCACTATACTGCTATTACATAGAACATTCCAATAGGTGGCGCTGTCCTCCACTATACTGCTATTACATAGAACCTTCCAATAGGTGGCGCTGTCCTCCACTATACTGCTATTACATAGATCCATCCACTATACTGCTATTACATAGAACCTTCCAATAGGTGGCGCTGTCCTCCACTATACTGCTATTACATAGAACATTTCAATAGGTGGCGCTGTCCTCCACTATACTGCTATTACATAGAACCTTCCAATAGGTGGCGCTGTCCTCCACTATACTGCTATTAGATAGAACATTCCAATAGGTGGCGCTGTCCTCCACTATATTGCTATTATATAGAACCTTCCAATAGGTGGCGCTGTCCTCCACTTTACTGCTATTACATAGAACCTTCCAATAGGTGGCGCTGTCCTCCACTATACTGCTATTACATAGAACCTTCCAATAGGTGGCGCTGTCCTCCACTATACTGCTATTACATAGAACATTCCAATAGGTGGCGCTGTCCTCCACTATACTGCTATTACATAGAACCTTCCAATAGGTGGCGCTGTCCTCCACTATACTGCTATTACATAGAACATTCCAATAGGTGGCGCTGTCCTCCACTATACTGCTATTTCATAGAACCTTCCAATAGGTGGCGCTGTTCTCCACTGTACTGCTATTACATAGAACCTTCCAATAGGTGGCGCTGTCCTCCACTATACTGCTATTACATAGAACATTCCAATAGGTGGCGCTGTCCTCCACTATACTGCTATTACATAGAACCTTCCAATAGGTGGCGCTGTCCTCCACTATACTGCTATTACATAGAACCTTCCAATAGGTGGTGCTGTCCTCCACTATACTGCTATTACATAGAACATTCCAATAGGTGGCGCTGTTCTCCACTGTACTGCTATTACATAGAACCTTCCAATAGGTGGCGCTGTTCTCCACTATACTGCTATTAGATAGAACATTCCAATAGGTGGCGCTGTCCTCCACTATACTGCTATGACATAGAACCTTCCAATAGGTGGCGCTGTCCTCCACTATACTGCTATTACATAGAACCTTCCAATAAGTGGCGCTGTCCTCCACTATACTACTATTACATAGACCCATCCACTATACTGCTATTACATAGAACCTTCCAATAGGTGGCGCTGTCCTCCACTATACTGCTATTACATAGAACCTTCCAATAGGTGGCGCTGTTCTCCACTATACTGCTATTACATAGAACCTCCCAATAGGTGGCGCTGTCCTCCACTATACTGCTATTACATAGAACATTCCAATAGGTGGCGCTGTCCTCCACTATACTGCTATTACATAGAACCTTCCAATAGGTGGCGCTGTCCTCCACTATACTGCTATTACATAGACCCATCCACTATACTGCTATTACATAGAACCTTCCAATAGGTGGCGCTGTCCTCCACTATACTGCTATTACATAGAACATTTCAATAGGTGGCGCTGTCCTCCACTATACTGCTATTACATAGAACCTTCCAATAGGTGGCGCTGTCCTCCACTATACTGCTATTACATAGAACATTCCAATAGGTGGCGCTGTCCTCCACTATATTGCTATTATATAGAACCTTCCAATAGGTGGCGCTGTCCTCCACTATACTGCTATTACATAGAACCTTCCAATAGGTGGCGCTGTCCTCCACTATACTGCTATTACAGAGAACATTCCAATAGGTGGCGCTGTCCTCCACTATACTGCTATTACATAGAACCTTCCAATAGGTGGCGCTGTCCTACACTATACTGCTATTACATAGAACCTTCCAATAGGTGGCGCTGTCCTCCACTATACTGCTATTACATAGAACATTCCAATAGGTGGCGCTGTCCTCCACTATACTGCTATTACATAGAACCTTCCAATAGGTGGCGCTGTCCTCAACTATACTGCTATTACATAGAACATGCCAATAGGTGGCGCTGTCCTCCACTATACTGCTATTACATAGAACATTCCAATAGGTGGCGCTATCCTCCACTATACTGCTATTACATAGAACCTTCCAATAGGTGGCGCTGTCCTCCACTATACTGCTATTACATAGAACCTTCCAATAGGTGGCGCTGTCCTCCACTATACTGCTATTACATAGAACATTCCAATAGGTGGCGCTGTCCTCCACTATACTGCTATTACATAGAACCTTCCAATAGGTGGCGCTGTCCTCCACTATACTGCTCTTACATAGAACATTCCAATAGGTGGTGCTGTCCTCCACTATACTGCTATTACATAGAACATTCCAATAGGTGGTGCTGTCCTCCACTATACTGCTATTACATAGAACCTTCCAATAGGTGGCGCTGTCCTCCACTATACTGCTATTACATAGAACCTTCCAATAGGTGGCGCTGTCCTCCACTATACTGCTATTACATAGAACCTTCCAATAAGTGGCGCAGTCCTCCACTATACTGCTATTACATAGACCCATCCACTATACTGCTATTACATAGAACCTTCCAATAGGTGGCGCTGTCCTCCACTATACTGCTATTACATAGAACCTTCCAATAGGTGGCGCTGTTCTCCACTATACTGCTATTACATAGAACCTTCCAATAGGTGGAGCTGTCCTCCACTATACTGCTATTACATAGAACATTCCAATAGGTGGCGCTGTCCTCCACTATACTGCTATTACATAGAACCTTCCAATAGGTGCCGCTGTCCTCCACTATACTGCTATTACATAGACCCATCCACTATACTGCTATTACATAGAACCTTCCAATAGGTGGCGCTGTCCTCCACTATACTGCTATTACATAGAACATTCCAATAGGTGGCGCTGTTCTCCACTATACTGCTATTATATAGAACCTTCCAATAGGTGGCGCTGTCCTCCACTATACTGCTATTACATAGTACCTTCCAATAGGTGGTGCTGTCCTCCACTATACTGCTATTACATAGAACATTCCAATAGGTGGCGCTGTCCTCCACTATACTGCTATTACATAGACCCATCCACTATACTGCTATTACATAGAACCTTCCAATATGTGGCGCTGTCCTCCACTATACTGCTATTACATAGAACATTCCAATAGGTGGCGCTGTCCTCCACTATACTGCTATTACATAGAACCTTCCAATAGGTGGCGCTGTCCTCCACTATACTGCTATTACATAGAACATTCCAATAGGTGGCGCTGTCCTCCACTATACTGCTATTACATAGAACATTCCAATAGGTGGCGCTGTCCTCCACTATACTGCTATTGCATAGAACCTTCCAATAGGTGGCGCTGTCCTCCACTATACTGCTATTACATAGAACATTCCTATAGGTGGCGCTGTCCTCCACTATACTGCTATTACATAGAACCTTCTAATTGGTGGTGCTGTCCTCCACTATACTGCTATTACATAGAACCTTCCAATAGGTGGCGCTGTCCTCCACTATACTGCTATTACATAGAACCTTCCAATAGGTGGCGCTGTTCTCCACTGTACTGCTATTACATAGAACCTTCCAATAGGTGGCGCTGTCCTCCACTATACTGCTATTACATAGAACATTCCAATAGGTGGTGCTGTCCTCCACTATACTGCTATTACATAGAACCTTCCAATAGGTGGCGCTGTCCTCCACTATACTGCTATTACATAGAACCTTCCAATAGGTGGCGCTGTCCTCCACTATACTGCTATTACATAGAACATTCCAATAGGTGGCGCTGTCCTCCACTATAATGCTATTACATAGAACCTTCCAATAGGTGGCGCTGTCCTCCACTATACTGCTATTACATAGAACATTCCAATAGGTGGCGCTGTCCTCCACTATACTGCTATTACATAGAACATTCCAATAGGTGCCGCTGTTCTCCACTGTACTGCTATTACATAGAACCGTCCAATAGGTGGCGCTGTTCTCCACTGTACTGCTATTACATAGAATATTCCAATAGGTGGCGCTGTCCTCCACTATACTGCTATTACATAGAACCTTCCAATAGGTGGCGCTGTTCTCCACTATACTGCTATTACATAGAACCTTCCAATAGGTGGCGCTGTCCTCCACTATACTGCTATTACATAGAACATTTCAATAGGTGGTGCTGTCCTCCACTATACTGCTATTACATAGAACCTTTAAATAGGTGGCGCTGTCCTCCACTATACTGCTATTACATAGAACCTTCCAATAGGTGGCGCTGTCCTCCACTATACTGCTATTACATAGAACATTCCAATAGGTGGCGCTGTTCTCCACTGTACTGCTATTACATAGAACCTTCCAATAGGTGGCGCTGTTCTCCACTATACTGCTATTACATAGAACTTTCCAATAGGTGGCGCTGTTCTCCACTATACTGCTATTACATAGAACATTCCAATAGGTGGCGCTATCCTCCACTATACTGCTATTACATAGAACATTCCAATAGGTGGTGCTGTCCTCCACTATACTGCTATTACATAGAACCTTCCAATAGGTGGCGCTGTCCTCCACTATACTGCTATGACATAGAACCTTCCAATAGGTGGCGCTGTCCTCCACTATACTGCTATTACATAGAACCTTCCAATAAGTGGCGCTGTCCTCCACTATACTGCTATTACATAGACCCATCCACTATACTGCTATTACATAGAACCTTCCAATAGGTGGCGCTGTCCTCCACTATACTGCTATTACATAGAACCTTCCAATAGGTGGCGCTGTTCTCCACTATACTGCTATTACATAGAACCTTCCAATAGGTGGCGCTGTCCTCCACTATACTGCTATTACATAGAACATTCCAATAGGTGGCGCTGTCCTCCACTATACTGCTATTACATAGAACCTTCCAATAGGTGGCGCTGTCCTCCACTATACTGCTATTACATAGACCCATCCACTATACTGCTATTACATAGAACCTTCCAATATGTGGCACTGTCCTCCACTATACTGCTATTACATAGAACATTCCAATAGGTGGCGCTGTCCTCCACTATACTGCTATTACATAGAACCTTCCAATAGGTGGCGCTGTCCTCCACTATACTGCTATTACATAGAACATTCCAATAGGTGGCGCTGTCCTCCACTATACTGCTATTACATAGAACCTTCCAATAGGTGGCGCTGTCCTCCACTATACTGCTATTACATAGAACCTTCCAATAGGTGGCGCTGTCCTCCACTATACTGCTATTACATAAAACATTCCAATAGGTGGCGCTGTCCTCCACTTAACTGCTATTACATAGAACCTTCCAATAGGTGGCGCTGTCCTCCACTATACTGCTATTACATAGAACATTCCAATAGGTGGCGCTGTCCTCCACTATACTGCTATTACATAGAACATTCCAATAGGTGGCGCTGTCCTCCACTATACTGCTATTACATAGAACATTCCAATAGGTGGCGCTGTCCTCCACTATACTGCTATTACATAGAACCTTCCAATATGTGGCGCTGTCCTCCACTATACTGCTATTACATAGACCCATCCACTATACTGCTATTACATAGAACCTTCCAATAGGTGGCGCTGTCCTCCACTATACTGCTATTACATAGAACCTTCCAATAGGTGGCGCTGTCCTCCACTATACTGCTATTACATAGAACCTTCCAATAAGTGGCGCTGTCCTCCACTATACTGCTATTACATAGACCCATCCACTATACTGCTATTACATAGAACCTTCCAATAGGTGGCGCTGTCCTCCACTATACTGCTATTACATAGAACCTTCCAATAGGTGGCGCTGTCCTCCACTATACTGCTATTACATAGAACCTTCCAATAGGTGGCGCTGTCCTCCACTATACTGCTATTACATAAAACATTCCAATAGGTGGCGCTGTCCTCCACTATACTGCTATTACATAGAACCTTCCAATAGGTGGCGCTGTCCTCCACTATACTGCTATTACATAGAACATTCCAATAGGTGGCGCTGTCCTCCCTATACTGCTATTACATAGAACATTCCAATAGGTGGCGCTGTCCTCCACTATACTGCTATTACATAGAACATTCCAATAGGTGGCGCTGTCCTCCACTATACTGCTATTACATAGAACCTTCCAATAGGTGGCGCTGTCCTCCACTATACTGCTATTACATAGAACCTTCCAATAAGTGGCGCTGTCCTCCACTATACTGCTATTACATAGACCCATCCACTATACTGCTATTACATAGAACCTTCCAATAGGTGGCGCTGTTCTCCACTATACTGCTATTACATAGAACCTTCCAATAGGTGGCGCTGTCCTCCACTATACTGCTATTACATAGAACATTCTAATAGGTGGCGCTGTCCTCCACTATACTGCTATTACATAGAACCTTCCAATATGTGGCGCTGTCCTCCACTATACTGCTATTACATAGACCCATCCACTATACTGCTATTACATAGAACCTTCCAATAGGTGGCGCTGTCCTCCACTATACTGCTATTACATAGAACCTTCCAATAAGTGGCGCTGTCCTCCACTATACTGCTATTACATAGACCCATCCACTATACTGCTATTACATAGAACCTTCTAATAGGTGGCGCTGTCCTCCACTATACTGCTATTACATAGAACCTTCCAATAGGTGGCGCTGTTCTCCACTATACTGCTATTACATAGAACCTTCCAATATGTGGCGCTGTCCTCCACTATACTGCTATTACATAGAACATTCCAATAGGTGGCGCTGTCCTCCACTATACTGCTATTACATAGAACCTTCCAATATGTGGCGCTGTCCTCCACTATACTGCTATTACATAGACCCATCCACTATACTGCTATTACATAGAACCTTCCAATAGGTGGCGCTGTCCTCCACTATACTGCTATTACATAGAACATTCCAATAGGTGGCGCTGTCCTCCACTATACTGCTATTACATAGACCCATCCACTATACTGCTATTACATAGAACCTTCCAATATGTGGCGCTGTCCTCCACTATACTGCTATTACATAGAACATTCCAATAGGTGGCGCTGTCCTCCACTATACTGCTATTACATAGAACCTTCCAATAGGTGGCGCTGTCCTCCACTATACTGCTATTACATAGAACATTCCAATAGGTGGCGCTGTCCTCCACTATACTGCTATTACATAGAACCTTCCAATATGTGGCGCTGTCCTCCACTATACTGCTATTACATAGACCCATCCACTATACTGCTATTACATAGAACCTTCCAATAGGTGGCGCTGTCCTCCACTATACTGCTATTACATAGAACATTCCAATAGGTGGCGCTGTTCTCCACTATACTGCTATTATATAGAACATTCCAATAGGTGGCGCTGTCCTCCACTATACTGCTATTACATAGTACCTTCCAATAGGTGGCGCTGTCCTCCACTATACTGCTATTACATAGAACATTCCAATAGGTGGCGCTGTCCTCCACTATACTGCTATTACATAGACCCATCCACTATACTGCTATTACATAGAACCTTCCAATATGTGGCGCTGTCCTCCACTATACTGCTATTACATAGAACATTCCAATAGGTGGCGCTGTCCTCCACTATACTGCTATTACATAGAACCTTCCAATAGGTGGCGCTGTCCTCCACTATACTGCTATTACATAGAACATTCCAATAGGTGGCGCTGTCCTCCACTATACTGCTATTACATAGAACATTCCAATAGGTGGCGCTGTCCTCCACTATACTGCTATTTCATAGAACCTTCCAATAGGTGGCGCTGTCCTCCACTATACTGCTATTACATAGAACATTCCAATAGGTGGCGCTGTCCTCCACTATACTGCTATTACATAGAACCTTCTAATAGGTGGCGCTGTCCTCCACTATACTGCTATTACATAGAACCTTCCAATAGGTGGCGCTGTTCTCCACTATACTGCTATTACATAGAACCTTCCAATAGGTGGCGCTATCCTCCACTATACTGCTATTACATAGAACATTCCAATAGGTGGCGCTGTCCTCCACTATACTGCTATTACATAGAACCTTCCAATAGGTGGCGCTGTCCTCCACTATACTGCTATTACATAGAACCTTCCAATAGGTGGCGCTGTTCTCCACTATACTGCTATTACATAGAACCTTCCAATAGGTGGCGCTATCCTACACTATACTGCTATTACATAGAACATTCCAATAGGTAGCGCTGTCCTCCACTATACTGCTATTACATAGAACCTTCCAATAGGTGGCGCTGTTCTCCACTGTACTGCTATTACATAGAACCTTCCAATAGGTGGCGCTGTCCTCCACTATACTGCTATTACATAGAACATTCCAATAGGTGGTGCTGTCCTCCACTATACTGCTATTACATAGAACCTTCCAATAGGTGGCGCTGTCCTCCACTATACTGCTATTACATAGAACCTTCCAATAGGTGGCGCTGTCCTCCACTATACTGCTATTACATAGAACATTCCAATAGGTGGCGCTGTCCTCCACTATAATGCTATTACATAGAACCTTCCAATAGGTGGCGCTGTCCTCCACTATACTGCTATTAGATAGAACATTCCAATAGGTGGCGCTGTCCTCCACTATACTGCTATTATATAGAACCTTCCAATAGGTGGCGCTGTCCTCCACTATACTGCTATTACATAGAACCTTCCAATAGGTGGCGCTGTCCTCCACTATACTGCTATTACATAGAACATTCCAATAGGTGCCGCTGTTCTCCACTGTACTGCTATTACATAGAACCTTCCAATAGGTGGCGCTGTTCTCCACTGTACTGCTATTACATAGAACCTTCCAATAGGTGGGGCTATCCTCAACTATACTGCTATTACATAGAATATTCCAATAGGTGGCGCTGTCCTCCACTATACTGCTATTACATAGAACCTTCCAATAGGTGGTGCTGTCCTCCACTATACTGCTATTACATAGAACCTTCCAATAGGTGGCGCTGTTCTCCACTATACTGCTATTACATAGAACCTTCCAATAGGTGGCGCTGTCCTCCACTATACTGCTATTACATAGAACATTTCAATAGGTGGTGCTGTCCTCCACTATACTGCTATTACATAGAACCTTTAAATAGGTGGCGCTGTCCTCCACTATACTGCTATTACATAGAACCTTCCAATAGGTGGCGCTGTCCTCCACTATACTGCTATTACATAGAACATTCCAATAGGTGGCGCTGTCCTCCACTATACTGCTATTACATAGAACCTTCCAATAGGTGGTGCTGTCCTCCACTATACTGCTATTACATAGAACATTCCAATAGGTGGCGCTGTTCTCCACTGTACTGCTATTACATAGAACCTTCCAATAGGTGGCGCTATCCTCCACTATACTGCTATTACATAGAACATTCCAATAGGTGGCGCTGTCCTCCACTATACTGCTATTACATAGAACCTTCCAATAGGTGGCGCTGTCCTCCACTATACTGCTATTACATAGAACCTTCCAATAGGTGGCGCTGTTCTCCACTATACTGCTATTACATAGAACCTTCCAATAGGTGGCGCTATCCTACACTATACTGCTATTACATAGAACATTCCAATAGGTAGCGCTGTCCTCCACTATACTGCTATTACATAGAACCTTCCAATAGGTGGCGCTGTTCTCCACTGTACTGCTATTACATAGAACCTTCCAATAGGTGGCGCTGTCCTCCACTATACTGCTATTACATAGAACATTCCAATAGGTGGTGCTGTCCTCCACTATACTGCTATTACATAGAACCTTCCAATAGGTGGCGCTGTCCTCCACTATACTGCTATTACATAGAACCTTCCAATAGGTGGCGCTGTCCTCCACTATACTGCTATTACATAGAACATTCCAATAGGTGGCGCTGTCCTCCACTATAATGCTATTACATAGAACCTTCCAATAGGTGGCGCTGTCCTCCACTATACTGCTATTAGATAGAACATTCCAATAGGTGGCGCTGTCCTCCACTATACTGCTATTATATAGAACCTTCCAATAGGTGGCGCTGTCCTCCACTATACTGCTATTACATAGAACCTTCCAATAGGTGGCGCTGTCCTCCACTATACTGCTATTACATAGAACATTCCAATAGGTGCCGCTGTTCTCCACTGTACTGCTATTACATAGAACCTTCCAATAGGTGGCGCTGTTCTCCACTGTACTGCTATTACATAGAACCTTCCAATAGGTGGGGCTATCCTCAACTATACTGCTATTACATAGAATATTCCAATAGGTGGCGCTGTCCTCCACTATACTGCTATTACATAGAACCTTCCAATAGGTGGTGCTGTCCTCCACTATACTGCTATTACATAGAACCTTCCAATAGGTGGCGCTGTTCTCCACTATACTGCTATTACATAGAACCTTCCAATAGGTGGCGCTGTCCTCCACTATACTGCTATTACATAGAACATTTCAATAGGTGGTGCTGTCCTCCACTATACTGCTATTACATAGAACCTTTAAATAGGTGGCGCTGTCCTCCACTATACTGCTATTACATAGAACCTTCCAATAGGTGGCGCTGTCCTCCACTATACTGCTATTACATAGAACATTCCAATAGGTGGCGCTGTCCTCCACTATACTGCTATTACATAGAACCTTCCAATAGGTGGTGCTGTCCTCCACTATACTGCTATTACATAGAACATTCCAATAGGTGGCGCTGTTCTCCACTGTACTGCTATTACATAGAACCTTCCAATAGGTGGCGCTGTTCTCCACTATACTGCTATTATATAGAACTTTCCAATAGGTGGCGCTGTTCTCCACTATACTGCTATTACATAGACCCTTCCAATAGGTGGCGCTGTCCTCCACTATACTGCTATTACATAGAACCTTCCAATAAGTGGCGCTGTCCTCCACTATACTACTATTACATAGACCCATCCACTATACTGCTATTACATAGAACCTTCCAATAGGTGGCGCTGTCCTCCACTATACTGCTATTACATAGAACCTTCCAATAAGTGGCGCTGTCCTCCACTATACTGCTATTACATAGACCCATCCACTATACTGCTATTACATAGAACCTTCCAATAGGTGGTGCTGTCCTCCACTATACTGCTATTACATAGAACCTTCCAATAGGTGGCGCTGTTCTCCACTATACTGCTATTACATAGAACCTTCCAATAGGTGGCGCTGTCCTCCACTATACTGCTATTACATAGAACATTTCAATAGGTGGCGCTGTCCTCCACTATACTGCTATTACATAGAACCTTTAAATAGGTGGCGCTGTCCTCCACTATACTGCTATTACATAGAACCTTCCAATAGGTGGCGCTGTCCTCCACTATACTACTATTACATAGAACATTCCAATAGGTGGCGCTGTCCTCCACTATACTGCTATTACATAGAACCTTCCAATAGGTGGTGCTGTCCTCCACTATACTGCTATTACATAGAACATTCCAATAGGTGGCGCTGTTCTACATTGTACTGCTATTACATAGAACCTTCCAATAGGTGGCGCTGTTCTCCTCTATACTGCTATTACATAGAACTTTCCAATAGGTGGCGCTGTTCTCCACTATACTGCTATTACATAGAACATTCCAATAGGTGGCGCTATCCTCCACTATACTGCTATTACATAGAACATTCCAATAGGTGGTGCTGTCCTCCACTATACTGCTATTACATAGAACCTTCCAATAGGTGGCGCTGTCCTCCACTATACTGCTATGACATAGAACCTTCCAATAGGTGGCGCTGTCCTCCACTATACTGCTATTACATAGAACCTTCCAATAAGTGGCGCTGTCCTCCACTATACTGCTATTACATAGACCCATCCACTATACTGCTATTACATAGAACCTTCCAATAGGTGGCGCTGTCCTCCACTATACTGCTATTACATAGAACCTTCCAATAGGTGGCGCTGTTCTCCACTATACTGCTATTACATAGAACCTTCCAATAGGTGGCGCTGTCCTCCACTATACTGCTATTACATAGAACATTCCAATAGGTGGCGCTGTCCTCCACTATACTGCTATTACATAGAACATTCCAATAGGTGGCGCTGTCCTCCACTATACTGCTATTACATAGAACATTCCAATAGGTGGCGCTGTTCTCCACTATACTGCTATTACATAGAACCTTCCAATAGGTGGCGCTGTCCTCCACTATACTGCTATTACATAGAACCTTCCAATAGGTGGCGCTGTTCTCACCTTTACTGCTATTACATAGAGCCTTCCAATAGGTGGCGCTGTCCTCCACTATACTGCTATTACATAGAACTTTCCAATAGGTGGCGCTGTCCTCCACTATTCTGCTATTACATAGAGCCTTCCAATAGGTGGCGCTGTTCTCCACTGTACTGCTATTACATAGAATCTTCCAATAGGTGGTGCTGTCCTCCACTATACTGCTATTACATAGAACATTCCAATAGGTGGCGCTGTCCTCCACTATACTGCTATTACATAGAATATTCCAATAGGTGGCGCTGTCCTCCACTATACTGCTATTACATAGAACCTTCCAATAGGTGGCGCTGTCCTCCACTATACTGCTATTACATAGAACCTTCCAATAGGTGGCGCTGTTCTCCACTATACTGCTATTACATAGAACCTTCCAATAGGTGGCGCTGTCCTCCACTATACTGCTATTACATAGAACATTCCAATAGGAGGCGCTGTCCTCCACTATACTGCTATTACATAGAACCTTCCAATAGGTGTCGCTGTCCTCCACAATACTGCTATTACATAGAACCTTCCAATAGGTGGCGCTGTCCTCCACAATACTGCTATTACATAGAACCTTCCAATAGGTGGCGCTGTCCTCCACTATACTGCTATTACATAGAACCTTCCAATAGGTGGCGCTGTTCTCCACTATACTGCTATTACATAGAACCTTCCAATAGGTGGCGCTGTCCTCCTCTATACTGCTATTACATAGAACATTCCAATAGGTGGCGCTGTCCTCCACTATACTGCTATTACATAGAACCTTCCAATAGGTGGCGCTGTCCTCCACAATACTGCTATTACATAGAACCTTCCAATAGGTGGCGCTGTACTCCACTATACTGCTATTACATAGAACCTTCCAATAGGTGGCGCTGTCCTCCACTATACTGCTATTACATAGAACATTCCAATAGGTGGCGCTGTCCTCCACAATACTGCTATTACATAGAACCTTCCAATAGGTGGCGCTGTCCTCCACTATACTGGTATTACAGAGAACCTTCCAATAGGTGGCGCTGTCCTCCAATATACTGCTATTACATAGAACATTCCAATAGGTGGCGCTGTCCTCCACTATACTGCTATTACATAGAACATTCCAATAGGTGGCGCTGTTCTCCACTATACTGCTATTACATAGAACCTTCCAATAGGTGGCGCTGTCCTCCACTATACTGCTATTACATAGAACCTTCCAATAGGTGGCGCTGTTCTCACCTTTACTGCTATTACATAGAACCTTCCAATAGGTGGCGCTGTCCTCCACTATACTGCTATTACATAGAACTTTCCAATAGGTGGCGCTGTCCTCCACTATACTGCTATTACATAGAACCTTCCAATAGGTGGCGCTGTTCTCCACTGTACTGCTATTACATAGAATCTTCCAATAGGTGGTGCTGTCCTCCACTATACTGCTATTACATAGAACATTCCAATAGGTGGCGCTGTCCTCCACTATACTGCTATTACATAGAATATTCCAATAGGTGGCGCTGTCCTCCACTATACTGCTATTACATAGAACCTTCCAATAGGTGGCGCTGTCCTCCACTATACTGCTATTACATAGAACCTTCCAATAGGTGGCGCTGTTCTCCACTATACTGCTATTACATAGAACCTTCCAATAGGTGGCGCTGTCCTCCACTATACTGCTATTACATAGAACATTCCAATAGGTGGCGCTGTCCTACACTATACAGCTATTATATAGAACCTTCCAATAGATGGCGCTGTCCTCCACTATACTGCTATTACATAGAACCTTCCAATAGGTGGCGCTGTCCTCCACTATACTGCTATTACATAGAACATTCCAATAGGTGGCGCTGTTCTCCACTGTACTGCTATTACATAGAAGCTTCCAATAGGTGGCGCTGTCCTCCACTATACTGCTATTACATAGAACCTTCCAATAGGTGGCGCTGTCCTCCACTATACTGCTATTACATAGAACCTTCCAATAGGTGGCGCTGTTCTCCACTGTACTGCTATTACATAGAACCTTCCAATAGGTGGCGCTGTCCTCCACTATACTGCTATTACATAGAACCTTCCAATAGGTGGCGCTATCCTCCACTATACAGCTATTACATAGAATATTCCAATAGGTGGCGCTGTCCTCCACTATACTGCTATTACATAGAACATTCCAATAGGTGGCGCTGTTCTCCATTGTACTGCTATTACATAGAACCTTCCAATAGGTGGCGCTGTTCTCCATTGTACTGCTATTACATAGAACCTTCCAACAGGTGGCGCTGTCCTCCACTATACTGCTATTACATAGAAACTTCCAATAGGTGGCGCTGTTCTCCACTGTACTGCTATTACATAGAACCTTCCAATAGGTGGCGCTGTCCTCCACTATACTGCTATTACATAGAACATTCCAATAGGTGGCGCTGTCCTCCACTATACTGCTATTACATAGAACATTCCAATAGGTGGCGCTGTCCTCCACTATACTGCTATTACATAGAACCTTCCAATAGGTGGCGCTGTCCTCCACTATACTGCTATTACATAGAACCTTCCAATAGGTGGCGCTGTCCTCCACTATACTGCTATTACATAGAACCTTTCAATAGGTGGCGCTGTTCTCCACTGTACTGCTATTACATAGAACCTTCCAATAGGTGGCGCTGTCCTCCACTATACTGCTATTACATAGAACATTCCAATAGGTGGCGCTGTCCTCCACTATACTGCTATTACATAGAACCTTCCAATAGGTGGCGCTGTCCTCCACTATACTGCTATTACATAGAACCTTCCAATAGGTGGCGCTGTCCTACACTATACTGCTATTACATAGAACATTCCAATAGGTGGCGCTGTCCTCCACTATAATGCTATTACATAGAACCTTCCAATAGGTGGCGCTGTCCTCCACTATACTGCTATTACATAGAACATTCCAATAGGTGGCGCTGTCCTCCACTATACAGCTATTATATAGAACCTTCCAATAGATGGCGCTGTCCTCCACTATACTGCTATTACATAGAACCTTCAAATAGGTGGTGCTGTCCTCCACTATACTGCTATTACATAGAACCTTCCAATAGGTGGCGCTGTCCTCCACTATACTGCTATTACATAGAACTTTCCAATAGGTGGCGCTGTTCTCCACTATACTGCTATTACATAGAACCTTAAAATAGGTGGCGCTGTCCTCCACAATACTGCTATTACATAGAACCTTCCAATAGGTGGCGCTGTCCTCCACTATACTGCTATTACATAGAACATTCCAATAGGTGGCGCTGTCCTCCACTATACTGCTATTACATAGAACCTTCCAATAGGTGGCGCTGTCCTCCACTATACTGCTATTACATAGAACCTTCCAATAGGTGGCGCTGTCCTCCACTATACTGCTATTACATAGAAACTTCCAATAGGTGGCGCTATCCTTCACTATACTGCTATTACATAGAATATTCCAATAGGTGGCGCTGTCCAACACTATACTGCTATTACATAGAACCTTCCAATAGGTGGCGCTGTCCTCCACTATACTGCTATTAC